>NC_056731.1:322164122-322239122 GCF_019279795.1 Protopterus annectens
TGAGGTGTTTTTGTGGTCTTTACAGCTGTTGGAAGTGACTTGTGAGGAACATCCCAAATGGGGCATTGTACTCTATGATGGGTCTGATGAGTGACGAGTAGAGGGGCACTGTAACCTCTTTATTTCTAGATGCAAACCTTTTAGTAATTAGATGGACCACATAGAAGAATTTCCTAACTACTTTGGCAATATGATTGTCAAAGGAGAGATTACTATCTACCTGGCTCCCCAGATCTCTTATTATCTCTTTTGTATTAAGGGGGCTGCCGCCTATGTGGTAATTCGTGGGTGTTTTGTTTTTCCCAAACGGGATGACTATGCATTTTTTGGCATTTAGCTTGAGGCCATGACTTTGACACCAGGTGTCTGTCTCAGTAAGGCCTTTTTGAAGGATGCATGTCAGCCAGAGAGTCAGTTATGTCTCCCAGTTTGCAGTCATCGGCAAACTTGGATAACCATAGTCCTCCTGTGTTTGCCTGTACTTCTGAGAATTATATGCCGAACAGTAGGGGTCCCAGAACCGAGCCTTGCGGGACACCACTTGTGACTGGTTTAGAGTCAGACCTGGAGCCCGCTATTCTTACCGTGTGAGTTCTGTCTGTAAGCCAGTTGGCAACCCATCTTATGATGTAGGGGTTTATGTTCAGGCTGGTGAGTTTTTCTGTAATACCAGAGTGAGGAATGGTGTCTTGAACGCCTTGGCGAGATCAAGGTAGGCTGTGTGAACCACCTTTCCCTCGTCTATGGCCTTGTTGACTGTCTCGAAGTCAGCCAGGTTTAGTAGGCATGATCTTCCCTTAACATAGCCAAACTGGGTTGGGTCAAGTGTTTGGAGGTTCCCAATGTCTTTGTTAATGAGTTCCACGGTGATGCACTCCATAGCCTTATAGACCAGGCTAGTCAGGCTTATGTGGTGATAGTTACCAGGGTCAGTTGTGGCTCCTCCTTTGTGGAGCGGAATAACCATTGCTGTGCACCATTCTATGGGCATGTAGCCTGTGGAGAGGCTGAGGTTGAACAGCGTGTTTAGGTGAGGGGTTAGTTTGTTCTGTAGTTCATGCAAGACGCATCCTGGGACACCATCTGGCCCCATTGATGCTGTGTTTTTGGCTTTTGAAAGGGCTGTTTTCACCTGTGCTTCTGTGATTTCTGGGACACTACCCTTTTCCGGTATTGTTGTGGGCCCTTTTGAAGGTGAGAGGGAGGTGAAGTTTGCACTGAATCTATCTGCCAGGATGTTGGCAATATCAGTAGGTTCAGTATATTTTGTGCAATTTTGCACTAGCTCAGAGCATATCTGTGAGTTGCCACTTAGATTCTTGACATTGCTAAAGAAGGCTTTGTGGTTATCTTTCGAATCCTTAGCTATTTTTCTTTTGAAGTTAGCCTTGGATGATTTTATGAGGGACCTTAGTTTCTTACTGATACTGATCAGGGATGTCTTTCCTTCTTGGGATTTGCTTTTTTTCTGAACTAGTTTCCTCCTTCTGTTGTATAACCTGTTTATGGCAGGGGTCCACCAGACTGGTTTCCTTCTCTTGTGGGGAGTGAGTCTTGGTCTTGCTAGGGATGGCATGATCCATGCATCCTTTTAGGTGCTCATAGAGTGTAATTGTAAAGGATTCTGCATCTTGGGCAATGTTATCCTTTAGCGTGGGGGCTGTGAAACTTACCACCTCTGCCTTAAGTAAGGTGAAGTTTGCTTTAGAAAAGTTTTTCACTGTGGTTTCCTTGGTTGGGGGTGGTGGTGGGGTGTGGACATCCAAGATGATTAGTTTATGGTCTGATCTAACCAGTGACGGGTTGACCTCCGGTACGGAACACCTGTCGCCCATGTTGGTGATGACCAGGTCCAATATGTTGTGGCCTCTGGTAGGGGAGTTTACCAGCTGACCAAGGGCATTTGAATTGATAAATTCCAGGAAGCGGTGAGCCTGGGAGTTTGTACTCAAGTAGTTTTCCCAGTTAATTGTAGGGTAATTGAAATCGCCCAATATCAGGGTGTTCGGTAGGACCTTCATGTTTTCCAGTGTCTCCAGAAAGGCGGAGTGGTGGTCCTGGGTCATGGAGGGTGATCTGTAGCAGGCCAAAATTTACATTGCAGATTTGCCCGATGTTAGTTGCACATGGATGATCTCAGAGGTATCATGCTGCGCCACTAACCTGGAGGTGTGAGTATCCTTGATAAATATGGATACACCCCCTCCTTTTGTGTTTCGGTTTGTGTTCTGTGGCCGAAATGTGTGATATGAGTTGTAGCCCAGTAGTGCTGGAGTGCTCTCTGGAGCCTTGAACCAGGTTTCAGTTACTGCACAGATGTCAGCATTCTCCATACTTAGGAGTGCTTCGAGGGCATGCATTTTGAGATTTAAACTCCTGGCATTGAGTAGCATAACCCTCATTTTTTTACTTGTGCTGTTTATGGTGGTGGGTTTGAATTTTGAGCCTTGCCTAAAAAAGGCACTATGGGGGCAGCAAGAGCCTTGGCCAGTATTCGAAAGCCAAGGTGTGACAGGTGCAAGCCGTCTCTTGCAAAGCAACGCGGCTTGTCGAGCATGTCATCCCAGGCTGACAGACACTGGATCCCCTTTGAATGACACCAGAAGCTTAGCCAATTGTTGAAATTGATAATTTTTTTCTTTATACTGAGGTATCATTCTTGGTGAGGGCAGGATGCTACTCTGGGTCAGGGTCATACCCGCCTGGGCTACATGATCAGATAGCTCTTCCATGTCTCTTTTCATGTAGTCCAAGGAGGTATATTTCAGGTCATTCACACCAACATGAACAATGACAGAGTCCTATTTGCACTTGTTCTGGAGTGACCTGAGTGCTTGTGTTATGTGGTGGATGCTGGCTCCCGATAGGCAGCTAACAGTAACCTTCTCCTTGTCCAGCCTAGTGAGTGGGGCGTCAGTGTGCCTGACTGTTGCGTCACATATTACTAGTGTGTTAAGTATGTTATTTCACCTTAAGGGCTGTGATTGTGTGTCACATTGATTTTGTGTTTTATGTGTTGTCTGGTTTGTGGCAGAAGGTGCAGGTTTTGTGGGTGTCTGCTTTGGAGCTCTCTGATGCTTTTGCAGGTTTTTATTTAGAGCCTCCGAGTATGATTTTGTGTATTTATGTGTATTTTTTGCCAGTGCTGGTTTAGCAGGTCTATGTGAGGCTGGAGGTGTGGTGCAAGTGTTAACCTTCTCCTCATGACTGTCTGTTCCAGTCTTGGGTGGAGAGACCTTAGCCTCCAGTTTGGCTGTATAATTGCATCTCTCGCATATGTTAGTGTTTTGTAGTAGGAGGAGAGGCTGTCTGTGTACATGAGGCAGTTGTAACATTGCCTCAGGATACCCAGATTCACCAGCTGGACTGGAGAGTACACCTGAAGTTGTCGTTCGGTCATGCCTGAATAGTAGGGTGAGCTGCTTAGTTGCTTGGTTGGTGAGGGGTAGATAAAGAGCCTTGCCCTGCTGGACAGTCAAGTGTCGGGGTATATTAGTGCTTGCTATTAGGTCTGAGCAAGTGCTGGACTGTATGATGCTTTCTGAGTGCTTAGGTTGAGAGTTAGACTAGTTTCAAGTGAAAAACTGAAGAGGAGACTTAGTGGAGCCAGGAATAATTTAACCCTAGCTAACCAGTGCTGCCCGGCGCACAAAACCATGCAAACATGCTTTTTAAACTACTAACTTCTGGGCTGGAACCACTCCTCCAGGGACAGATGGCTGCTCAAAGGTCCCCTCTCTCACAGGTGAACAGAGGAACTTCCCTCTATCCATGTAAGGTATGGGCAACTCAGAAACTTGTAACAAAGCCCTGAATTCAGCACTAGCCTGAAAGCTGGACTATATTAGCTTAGAAAGGCAGGAAACAAAAAACAGTAAAAAGTACACTTAAAACAGCTTTAAACGACTACAAGCGATCAGAAAAGGCTGTCACACTTTAGTGTGTAGCCTACAACAGTTAAACAATTTATTTAAACAAAAAAACAACTTTTTAAAAGTGCAGGCAGGCAAATAAGTACAAAATGTGAAAAAAAACAAGCTTTTACCTCACAATAAGTGCTGGAAAAATCAGCGTTTAGGCGGAAAACAGTTAAGTACAGCAAGAAAATACAGAAAATTGATAATCACTCCAAAGTCTCTCTTTTAAGCTAGAAGGATTGTATCAGTTTAAGGCTTTCTAGTGCTTTCCAGTAGGTTAGCTACAGGAAAGATGGGAAATAAGTGCAGATGTGGTCTTTTAAACCAGAAAGTTGAAAGAGATGGACAGCGTCCCGAATGATCAATAAACTACATCAATAAACTACAATTCCTGGGCCAAGAACCACTCCTCTTGTGGTAGACAGGCTACCTAGTACTTACCACTCCAACTGATAAGCTAGAAAGCTGCACTCCAACACAAAGGCTTGGGGGGCTCAGAAGTTTACAAACAGTCTTTGATACAGCAAATCTGTACCTGGACTAGACTAGTTACGGGAAAGGTGGGGATCAAGTGCAAACATGGGCTTTAAAACCAGAAAGTTGAGAGAGATGGAAAAAACTGCCTGAACAGCCAATAAACTACAATTTCTGGGCCAGAACCACTCCTCTTGTGGTAGATAGGCTACCTAATGCTTACCACTCCCACTGATAAGGTAGAAGGTTCCCTCCAACACAGAAATGCTTGGGGGGGCTCAGAATCTTACAAAGAGTCCTGGATACAGCAAATCTGTGCCTGGACTAGACTAGTTACAGGAAAGGTGGGGAACAAGCGCAAACGCAGGCTTTTAAGCCAGCAAGTTGAAAGAGATGGAAAACTGCCTAAACAGCCAATAAACTACAATTTCTGGGCCAAAACCCACTCTTCCCATGGTAGGTAGGCTACCTGATGCTTACCACTCCCACTGATAAGGTAGAAGGCTTCTCTCCAACACAGAAAGGCTTGGGGGGGGGGCTCAGAATCTTACAAAGAGTCCTGGATACAGCAAATCTATACCTGGACTAGACTAATAACAGGAAAGGCAGGAAACAAGCACAAACACAGGCTTTTGAATCAGAAGGTTGAAATAGATGGAAGAACTTCCCAAACTGCCAATAAACTATAATTTCTGGGCCAGAAACCTCTCCTCCTGTGGTAGATAGGCTACCTAGTGCTTATCACTCCCACTGATAAGCTAGAAGGCTTCCCTCCAACACAGAAAGGCTTGGGGGGCTCAGGAGCTTACAAACAGTCCTGGATACAGCAAGTCTGTATCTGGACTAGACAAGTTACAGGAAAGGCAGGAAACAAGCTAGGAATTTTTTTTTTTACAGAAAAGTAGCAGTAAATACAATTCAAATGCAGTGCAGGCTAGCACATGTGTATCAATATTACAGCAAATACAATTTAATTAAATGCAATTAAATTAACAAATGACTAAAAACAAGTGCAGAAGGCATTAAATTAGAAGGCTACTAACAAGCAGTAATAAGTGCAGAGTAAGTAACAGTACGCAGAACAGCAACTAAGACAGTTACAGAAAGAGCAGCTGAATATATATATATATATATATATATATATATATATATATATATATATATATATTTTTTTTTTTTTTTTTTGAGGGAGGGAACACAGCAAGATTAAGAGGCTACAGGGGTTGTCCTTCTCAAATGATCTCTTTGTATATAGTAGGAGTGCCTGAAATCAGAATATGATCTCACTGCACTCAACTTGAGTGAGCAAATGAGATGGGCCCAAAAGGAGTATTCAAATACAAACTTACAAGAGGGGTGGGCAGTTTCAAAGCCACCACCAACACAAGAACAGGGAGGGTGGGTCGGAAAAACACAGCGGAGACAACAAGAGACAGAAATAATACAGCATTACTATAAATAATAGGCAAGTGTATAAATACAGCACAGTGCAAATTGAGTTGCAAAAAGTGTACTTATCAGTTTGAAATAGATTCCAATTCTGCAGCTCAAAGCAAATCTATCAGCTTTCCAGCAGTTCATAGTATGTATGTATATGTATGTATGTATGTATACCCCTCTAGTAGATGCTGATAAAGGGATGTGATAGACATCATGAAGTATCTATTATCAACCACTCTGCCAATATCAGCAAGAGTTTGTCTTGACTAAGCCTGCATCATTAGCAACCAGGTAAAAGTAGATGGAATTAAGCCCTACACTACAGAGATGAAAAGTAGTAAATCAGAACACTACAAGATATCAGAGTATCCTACACTGAAAAATGTATAAAAAATAACAAAAAGTAAAAGATTAAAAACTTTACAAAGTATTTACAGCAAAATACACGCATAAACTTGATTGGTGCAACTTCTCAGAGAGAAAAAATGCAAGGCAGATCAGCCCTACATTTCCCACAGTCAAATACAAAATAATATCACAAATATTAAAAAACATTTAAACGTAAGCTAAGAAATATAAAAGTATAACATCTTCAGTACAGCACAAAAATTAAGAAAGCAATTAAACATTAAGCTACTAGGAAGTATAAAAAGAATACTCAATTAATCTCCTCAAAAAGTAACATAAAATGGTGGCCAGAGCAAGAAAGAAACATGAAGAAATCTAGCCCCATACAGGAAGCATCTGACTATCTCAATAAAAATACTATTAAAAACATAAAAGAACTGACAAATGTGGACAAAATTTTAGAAAAGCATCTTGGTTTCAAAATAAAAGAACTGTGCTCAGTCATGATTCAGCAGCAGTGCCACGCAAAGGAAATCCTGCAAAAAACATTTAGCATTTAACATTACAGATAATAGTATCTATTAAAATGCACATCATGCCAATACCTTTTGTATTAATTTGTTAACTAGTTAGCCTACTGGACACAAGTGTCCCTGTTCAGAGTTACCTAGGACAGAAATAATACAGCATTACTATAAATAATAGGCAAGTGTATAAATACAGCACAGTGCAAATTGAGTTGCAAAAAGTGTACTTATCAGTTTGAAATAGATTCCAATTCTGCAGTTCAAAGCAAATCTATCAGCTTTCCAGCAGTTCATAGTATGTATGTATATGTATGTATGTATGTATACCCCTCTAGTAGATGCTGATAAAGGGATGTGATAGACATCATGAAGTATCTATTATCAACCACTCTGCCAATATCAGCAAGAGTTTGTCTTGACTAAGCCTGCATCATTAGCAACCAGGTAAAAGTAGATGGAATTAAGCCCTACACTACAGAGATGAAAAGTAGTAAATCAGAACACTACAAGATATCAGAGTATCCTACACTGAAAAATGTATAAAAAATAACAAAAAGTAAAAGATTAAAAACTTTACAAAGTATTTACAGCAAAATACACGCATAAACTTGATTGGTGCAACTTCTCAGAGAGAAAAAATGCAAGGCAGATCAGCCCTACATTTCCCACAGTCAAATACAAAATAATATCACAAATATTAAAAAACATTTAAACGTAAGCTAAGAAATATAAAAGTATAACATCTTCAGTACAGCACAAAAATTAAGAAAGCAATTAAACATTAAGCTACTAAGAAGTATAAAAAGAATACTCAATTAATCTCCTCAAAAAGTAACATAAAATGGTGGCCAGAGCAAGATGGAAACATGAAGAAATCTAGCCCCATACAGGAAGCATCTGACTATCTCAATAAAAATACTATTAAAAACATAAAAGAACTGACAAATGTGGCCAAAATTTTAGAAAAGCATCTTGGTTTCAAAATGAAAGAACTGTGCTCAGTCATGATTCAGCAGCAGTGCCACGCAAAGGAAATCCTGCAAAAAACATTTAGCATTTAACATTACAGATAATAGTATCTATTAAAATGCACATCATGCCAATACCTTTTGTATTAATTTGTTAACTAGTTAGCCTACTGGACACAAGTGTCCCTGTTCAGAGTTACCTAGGATTACTGTCTGGCAAAGTGACTTACTCAAAGACGCAAACAGTAGACAAATGAAAGTCAGAATTGTCAAACCCTGGACAACAGAAAACTGCCTATCAACATTTCATAGCTTTAATTCTGTATGCTGACTGCCAGACAAAATCCCTTTCCTCTGTAAAGAGAACCAATGTCAAAAGTTTTTTTTTATTATAATAGAATAAAAAGTAAATTAAAGAGCTTCTTATAAAAAAAAAATAACAAATTCTTGTCAAATGACAAATCCAAGTCAGGAGCATACCACATCAGCTAGTTTGGAGAGGTCCGGTCTGTAGTTTGACCCTGCTGCAAGCACCTATCCACATTCTCAAGCTCCATAACAAGATCCCAAACTCTAACATATACTTCAATGCCAGATACATAACTCCTCCAACAGATGACCCCCCACTTATAATTCTTAAATATTTTAATCCTGAGTGCAGAAAATGTACAGAAGGTAACAGTCTACACTATTGAGGTGAATTTCTTGGCATTCATGTCTCAAACACACAAAAAAGTGGGTTATGATCGACAACCAAGTCATAATCATGTATGTCATCCTTTCCTGTTATGTTGCTGCACTGAATTTTACAAGACTGGGATTTGACAGTGGTGCTCTTGAGAGTCATGTAATTAGCATCAGTCGTAACCTATGATGTGCTTCTTTTGATAGGCAGAAGTTTGTTACATGAGTGATCAGTGGTGTAAAGTGAAGTTGATGCATGTCATTTGTATAAAAAAAGCTGTGATTGTGGCATCTGAGAAATTCCCATACTCCAAAACAAAATGGTCTCAGAGTTAGTAAATGTTAGTAGCAAGAGTGTGGGGCCAAGGGGCACAACGTCCTACCCCAGCAAATTGCTTTAGAAGTGTTACAATGAGTTTTATTTGTCAGCATTTCAATCAGAACCCTCAGTTTAATGACTGCATTGAGTGATGATCACTCGTATCTTGAATTTCTCTCATAGAACCATTTGTGATACCAGTATAATATGTAATACCTGGCATTAGACATTTTAATACTTTTAGATTAAATGATAAAATGAATAAATATGGAACAAATTAAGCAGCTGGAGTAATACAATGATGTTAAAGTAATGAAGCCACAGGCAAGCTAGGTTGTGTACAGTGAGTATGCTTTCTGGAAGATTGGAATTTGTAAGGTAGACAGGAATCCTCTACTGGTAGTTGCTGGGTAATAGGTAATGTCTGAAGTTTTTAAGATAAATTTTATGCCATCTGTCAGTTGTACATCTTTTCATGACTGGTTTACAGAGGGATGTAACTTAGTATAATGTTAATTACCAGATTAACAAATAGAAACATAAACCTAACATAGATAATAACAATTGTATTTCTGCCATAATTAACAGGAAGGCCCTGGAAGTGAAAAAAAAAGGTTTATTGTTTACTCATTACACTCACCGAATCTCTTGTTTCATGAAAAGTAGACAGTGGCCTTTTTTTGTAGTGAATGGCTGTTTGAAAATGTACACAATCTAGCAATAATTTTTAGACTGTTGATAGTAAATAAAGTTGCATACATTATCTCACATTTTTTAGTATTACTTTCAGATGTATTTTAACACCATTGTCTGTTTGTCTATGTGAATAATTTTAGCAGTGTGTAGAAATATTACAACTAGTTTTCCTTTTGTATTTTAGCTTGCTGTTCTTAGTCCTTCCTGTTTTTATTCTGCTAAACTTGTTATATTTAATGGGCATGAAGTCCAGTCTGTAATGTTCTTTCCACTGTGTTCAGATACAGTTTGTGTTGGAGAGGGGTTAAACTTTGACGTATTGCTTGACGCTAGTCTGTATCCCAGATTGTTGCAGTTAATTCTTTTGCTAATGGCCATATTTGTTTCATAGAAACGAAGTGCAAGAGTGAACGTCGTGGGCAGTCCGAGTGCCCTTCATCCTTCCCCTCTCAGTACAGGTAATTCATCACATGGTGGAACTATTTATTTTATATTTACCCTTTACAGTATTGTTGTCTTGTGTTGTGTCCTGCTTCTGTGGACTTTCAGATTGGAGTGTACGGTGCATAGGGAGTGAAAGTGAAAACCGACTTGATTATGTAAAAGGGAAAATGGTCATGGAAACATTTGAACAAAGTATGAGATAATTGCAAAAGTAGTGTGATCTATGGGACATACTGTGTCCCTTTTATGGTTATATGAACTGAAATACAAATATTAATCAATCAGTGCAGACAGAAATGAGAATGCAGCATTTTTCTTAGTTTTGTATCTAACAGCTTAGTGTTATATTACCTTTATGCACCATAATGAGTTGTAGATCCAGAACAGATGTGGATGGGGGAGCTACTGCTTTCCAAACACGAATGTCCGTAGTCATTCAGTGCAATTTAGCCCCACTTTTTAGTATATTCACTCCTCATTTGCTTTTCATGTTATTCATATTTAGAAATGTATTGATGAAGCTGCAAATTCCTGAAAACAACTAAATTTCATTGAAACGTTCAAGCCATTAGAAAAATCCAAAAGGTGATCATTTTTGCTTGCCCCTCTCCAAAGCCTGGCCTCTCACAATCACCTTAATTACTTTTTTCTTGTTTTTTTTTTTCACACTTTGCCTTACTCTTCAGCTTTTTTCCATCTGTTCAATATACCCTAACCGGATAAGACTGTAGCGAAATAACTGAAGAAACCCTTTCTTCTGGATACTCAGTGGTATATTTTAGATCTTTTTTCCAATCTTTTAATACAGTGTTGACCTGAACAAAATGACACCTAAAGGAAGCAATTCAATCTTATTTTCTTTCAAGGAAGAAATAAGTTGTGTCCAAAGATTAATGTTCATAGCTGACAGAAATAGCATTTCCCATAAACTGAGAGGACAGTTGCTTACAGCACTACACAAATCATATTCAAGAATGGTGCCTGTCTCCCAAAAGATAGCGACATTGTGTGCATCCTTCTGATGTTATTTGTATTGGAATGATTGTAAAATAACGTGGCTGTAGGTGTATGGTATTAAGTTTAGGAAGCAGGAGGGGAGTTTAGATTTAAGAAGCAATCGGGAACAGGAGGGGATATTCAGGTTTAGATAGTAGGAGTGAGGTGTAGGCTTAGGCAGGGGGAATGGAGTTTTAAGTTTACCAGAGACTTTAGGTTTAGGGAGTGATTAGGGAATTTAGGACTAGGTAACAGGAGGGGAGTTGTATAGTTATGGTTATGAAGTGAATGTCCATGTTAATGTTGGGGACCATTTTGGAGTTTTAGAGTTAGATTTTGAGCTCTGGTATGGCTGTGCAGTTTAGTATGGTCAGTGGGAGGCCTAGGTAATTAAGTAAGATTGAATCCTTGGGTATTATTTTTCATAGGAGATGATGACTTGCCAGAGTACTTTCTAAGTGTTTGGTAGCAGTGACTCTTTTTGTATTTGTCATTTCTACTTTCTTCAGAGTTTATGCATCTATTAAATTGGTGTATGCGTAAGATTGGAGGTGTATGGAGAATGGACTCCACTGCAGAAAATAATAATTAAATACATAAGTAAAATTCTTCAGTGGGTTGAGTTCCCAATGAGTTGAACTCAGCAAATTGATAAATCATTGACATGAATGTTAGGGTGAAACCTTGGGAGCTACCTGTGTTAATGCGTCAGTCAAAAAGAAGTGATGATCTGATAGAACACAGTCATTTTAAAATAATAAGTTTTAGAAAAAATGCTATTACATACAAGTATTCGGACTGTCATTGCCTGGGTCCCAAATTCAAAAGAACAGTGAATGAAAAAGAACAAGTCAAGGTATTTCATTTTGATCAAAGCCTTCAAATTCAGTCTTATTATCCACTTTTTCAAAACATTATCCTTTTCAGAAGTACTAGACACGTTTACTTCACCAGTATCAGATTTAGTCAACAGATCTTAAAGTAAGTCTTTAATGCTCTTTAATATTGCCTAGCAAGGTATTTAACAGTTATCTAGCATATTTCCAGTTATTATCTACCTGTCCCTCAATAATCCTTCTCTTTGACACATTCACCACCCCCCCCTTAAGAAAGAGTGGCCAACTAAAACAAATACATTGCATATAAGATAAGTAATAAATTGGTCAATCAATAAATATATAAATACTTCATTTGGAAACTAAGCGTAACTAATATAATAACTGTAGAAAAGATATTGAAAATTAACCATGGAAAGTAAACATGATTTCCTGAGTAAACTGTTATGCAGAATATAAAGAATAGAAAATATATTGAAAATTAACTATGGAAAGTAAATATGTAATCTCTTAAGTAAACTGTTATGCAGAATATAAAGATGTTTAAAACCTAAAAGTACAAGTTTATAAGCTTTAGGAAGAAAAATAAAATTAGAAGAACATATGAAACTCAATACTACCAAGAACCAATTTGTAACAAGTAATGGGTTAAAAAAAGAACCCAGTTAGAGTGAATGAATAATAGCATGCCCAGATTTATAAAGTGTCAACTATATCACAATACTTAGTAATGAAACAGTTAAATATCAGTAAGGTCCCAGTCCTATCTTCAATTCATTGTTGGTATCAGATCTTATGTCAGATGTAATGTCAGGTCTTATTACTTTGTAACATAACAAAACACACATGTTTAACAAGTTTAACACAATTAATGGCATGTTTTTACATGTATTGTGTATTAACTACAAGAAAGACCCAGGCTGGATAGAGTCTTTACTGTGTAGGACCCTAAACTTCTTATAGTCAGAGGTCTATGAGTTATTTACAAATGACCCCTTACGTTTATACTGGTGTTTCAGCTGCACTACTACGTCAACATGTATTTGCAAATCGTAATGGCATTAGTAAACCTGAAATGTGCCATTAAACTTATTAGAACTTCATAATTCACAGTTATAATTCCTTTTTTTTATTTGTTTTTCTGAATTTATAATCACATACTGAGTCTAAAAATGTCCCAGCTTGCTCAGCTCTACCAGTCAATAGATACAAATAAATACGTTATGTCAAAATACCTTCAGTAAAGGATTTAAATGCTGTCTGTTTTTAAGTGCAAAATTGTCCGAGATTTTTTAGCCACTATTACTATATATTGTGAACAATCTTTTCTAAATATATTTCAAGAATCTTGATATTTGTTGTTATTGGTAAATTCCTGACCACTTTATTACTAATTGTGTTTTATCAGATTAATGCATGGTCTGATAATCTTGGGTGCACTTTCATATTATGTACATCAGCAACCAGAATGGTAGGGAAAAAAAAATCTCCAGTGTTGCATAGGTTTTAAACCTGAGTTCTGGATGTGTGAAATCTGTTTGACCTGGGCATTTTAGTTTCAAGTAATCCATTAAATTATGCAGCTGTGGAAAATATGTCTTTCCTTACATTTCCACTGTTCATAGGAGGCTCAAGGCTGTTGAGCCTGTAATCATTATACCCTGCTAATTCCCGAACTAGACTCAACCTCCCCTTTCAGTCAGGGCTAGGCCTATCAAGCCTGAGGTGAATTTATGAATACCCATCCAATTATCCATGTCCCATTTAAAGGATGGTAGTGTATCACAGTGTTTTATGTGCAGGAGGAATCTGTTCCAGAGGTGAGGGAAACAGTGAGTAACTAATCTGTCTCCCCACCTTGATTTATTGATCTGCTGAAACAGATTTAAATCCCTTGTTCTGGTATTTGTTGAACTGTTTGGATTGTGAAGGCACAAAAGATCCTAGACCACTGGATCACTGGTTGCCTGGAAAGCAAGGCATAGGTCTCCCTGAGGAACCTCCATGACACATAAAAGAGGGACAGTGCTTCTCTTCTTTTCTGGTAGCTTAGTGATTTTAAGACTGTGATCCTGTTTGTTATGTACCTTTGGGGTCTTTTCACCCATTTGATATGTCTGGTGAGGTATGTCCTAAAGGGGGGCACTGTATTATATAATGGGTTTGATAAGTGCTGAATTCAAGGGGAAAATGGCTACCAGTAACCACTTTAGATCTGGATAATATTCCCTTGGAGCTTGGTGATCAGCTGTGCTAGATGGAAGTATTTCCTGATAGGCATTACTATATGGTAATCAAAAGAGAAGGAATTATCAACCCAGATCTCTAACTACATTTTAATTTTGAAGTGAATTGCTGTACCAAATAATGAGTTAAAAAAGGAACCCAGTTGGAGTGAATGAGTAATAGCATGTTCATATTTATCCTATATTAAAGTGTCAATTATATCACAATACTTAGTAATGAAACAATTAAATATCATTAAGGTCCCATCTTCACGTCATTGCTAATGTCAGATCTCATTACTTTATATCATAACAACCATAATTCTAGAAGGGTTTGTAATTATTCTTGGCTTCAGATGCTAACCTGAAAATGGGGGGGGGGGGGGGTTGCACTTTTTTTAGAATTTAAGTCAATTTTCAATACACTATAGGCATTTAGAAGAGTAAAGTCCTTCTAGAGGGTTTCTGTGTCAGAAGAGGATGACTCCCAGTTTGCAGTCATCTGCAGAATTGGTCAGCCATGGGTCTCAGTGTTTGGTGTGTAGATCAGAGAAGTAAATACTGAACAAAAGTAGTCCCAGCACTGAGCTTTGTGGGACACCACTGGTCACCTACATGTTCTTTGATGCTGCCTCTGCTCCCCACACAGGGTGCATTTGGTCTTTTAACCAATTTGCTACTCATCTTACAACAAAAGAATTTATGTTTTAACACATTTAGTTTATTAATTATGGTAGCATGGGGAATTATATCAAATGCCTTGTCCAGATCAAGATTAGCTGTGTGTACAGTGTGAGTGTTACCTGTTGAAAGAAGTTTACCATGTTCATCAGACAAGGGTCTACCTTTTAGAAAAACAAATTTACTGTGAATCTAACCTGATGAGATTGTTGATGTTAATCAAATCTGATATAATGTGTTTCATGGCCTTACAAATGAGACAAATTAGGCTGATGGGGTTTTTGTTTCTGAGGTCAATAGTAGGGCCACCTTTATGGGGTGGCATAATTGTGCTGTACCCCATACTTCTGGGACTGAGACTGTATGCCAGCACAGGTTAAAAAGCAGTTCATGTGGGCATATTTGGTGCTATTTATGAACCAGCCTGGTGTGTTATCTGGGTCCATGTGTTCTTTGTCTTGGACAGCACTTTCAATACATGTTGTTCAGTGATGATAGAAGTTTGAGAGAGATGTGGATAGTAGAGCTTTGGATGGTCATCTCAGAAATGAAATTTGCAGTACATTTATTTGCTAATATGAGTTATGTACATTGCTAAGAGTTGTTTCTTAGTTTGCTAACATAACTAAAGAAGAATAAATACGTAAAAAATAAAAGTATCACAACAGAATGACCAGGCAGGAAAAAACACAGTCTCTGAATCCTCCTATTGAAGGATTCAGAGACTGTGTTTTTTTCCTGCCTGGTCATTCCATTGTGATACTTTTATTTTTTACATATTTATCTTTATTATTTTCACAACAGAGTGTTTATCCCTTGGTCTATAGGCTATTTTTATTATAACTAAAGAAGAGTTTGTAATTGTTCTTGGCTTCAGATGCTAACCTGAGTTTGTGGGCTGTATTAGTAGATCCAATAGTCTTTTTTTTTAATTCTTAGTAATCATCATCTTTTGGCTGTTCCCGTTAGGGGTCGCCACAGCAGATCATCTGTTTCCATTTCTTCCTGTCCTCTGCATCTTGCTCTGTCACACCAACCACCTGCATGTCCTCTCTCATCACATCCATAAACCTTATCTTACGCCTTCCTCTTTTCCTGTTACCTGGTAGCTTCATCCTTAGCATCTTTTTCCCCAATGTACTCAGCATCCCTCCTCAGCACATGTCCAAACCAACGTAATCTTGCCTCTCTGGCTTTGTCTCCAAACCTTCCAACCTGGGCTGACCCTCTAATATACTTTTTCCTAATCCTGTCCACCCTCATCACACCCAGTGCATATCTTAACATCTTTAACTCTGCCACATCCAGCTCTAACACCTGCATTTTTGTCAATGCCACTGCCTCCAACCCATATAACATAGCTGGTCTCACTACCCTCTTGTAGACCTTCCCTTTCACTCTTACTGGTACTCGTCTGTCACAAGTCACTCCTGACACTCTTCTCTACCCAACCATCCTGCCTGTACTCTCTTCTTCACCTCTCTTCCACACTCACCATTACTCTGAACTATTGATCCCAAGTATTTAATCTCATCCACCTTCACCACCTCTACTCCTTGCATCCTCACCATTCCTCTATCCTCCCTGTCATTCCACACATATATTTTGTCTTAGTCCTGCTGACCTTCATTCCTCTTCTCTCTAGAGCATATCTCCATCACTCCAGGGTCTCCTCCACCTGTTCCCTACTCTCACTACAGATCACAATGTCATCTGCAAACATCATAGTCCATGGGGACTCCTGTCTGATCTCGTCTGTCAACATGTCCATCACCATTGCAAATAAGAAAGGGCTCAGAGCTGATCCTTTATGTAATCCCACCTCCACATTAAACGCATCCATCACTCCCACCACAGACCTCACCGCTGTCACATTACCCTCGTACATATCCTGTACCACTCTTACATACTTCTCTGACACTCCTGACTTCCTCATACAATACCACAACTCCTCTCTAGGCACCCTGTCATATGCTTTGTCTAAGTCTACAAAAACACAATGCAACTCCTTCTGACCTTCTCTGTACTTCTCCATCAACACTCTCAGAGCAAGCATTGCATCTGTAGTGCTTTTTCCCGGCGTGAAACCATACTGCTGATCACTAATCATCATGTCCCTTCTTAACCTAGCTTCCACTACTATTTCCCATACCTTCATGCTGTGACTGATCAATTTAATCCCTCTGTAGTTACTGCAGCTCTGCACATCACCCTTATTCTTAAAAATTGGTACCAAAACACTTTTTCTCCATTCCTCAGGCATCCTCTCACTTTCCAAGATTTCATTAAACAATCTGGTTAAAAACTCCACTGCCATTTCACCTAAACACCTCCATGCTTCCACAGGTATGTCATCTGGACCAACAGCCTTTCCATTCTTCATCCTCTTCATAGCTATCCTTACTTCCTCCTTGCTAATCCATTGCACTTCATGATTCACTATCCCCACATCATCCAACCTTCTCTCCCTCTCATTCTCTTCATTCATCAACCCCTCAAGGTACTCCTTCCATCTGCTCAACACACTCTCCTCGCTTGTGAGTACGTTTCCCTCATTATCCTTTATCACCTTTACCTGCTGCACATCATTCCTAGCTCGGTCCCTCTGTCTAGCCAATCGGTACAGGTCCTTTTCTCCCTCCTTAGTGACCAACCTTTCATACAACTCTTCATATGCCTTATCCTTAGCCTTCGCCACCTCTCTCTTTGCCATGCACCTTGTCTCCTTATACTTCTGTCTATTTTCTTCATCTCTCTGACAATCCCACTTCTTCTTTGCCAACCTCTTTCTCTGTATACTCTCCTGTACTTCCTCATTCCACCACCATGTCTCCTTGTCGTCCTTCCTCTGTCCAGATGTCATACCAAGCACCTTTCTAGCCATCTCCCTTACTAGCTCTGCTGTAGTTACCCAGCTGTTTGGTAACTCTTCACTGCCACCCAGTGCCTGTCTTAACTCTTCCATGAACTCCACCTCACAATTACCCTTTTTCAATTTCCACCATTTGATCCTTGAATTCTTAGTCAAATTCCTTATATTTCCTTGATTTAGAGGTCTTTAGATCTGCTATATACTTTAATGAGTTTTTCCTTTTTTTGTAGATTTTTCTTATGTTGTGGACTAGCAGAATGGTTTGCTTTTAATTTCAAATTATACTTGGATGTGGAATGGGCTACCAGTTCTGTAACTTTATTTATGTTGATAAAGCTACTTTGCAAATCAGTCTGCTGAAGCTATGTCTAGGGAGTTGTTGTGAGTGGATTCAATACTTCTTAAACTTAATGAAAATCATTGTAAAGTACTCAAGTTAGGCTTAGGTTTTATACCCAGCCATAGATCATGCCTAACACGAAGTATATTGCAGTTAACGATGTATAGTAGGAAATTGAATTTGGCGTATATTTTCAAAGATTCTTTTATTAAACAGACTCTAAGTAGGCCATCAATGTTTAATCCTTCATTGCATTTTACAGTTAGGAAGTTTAAGGCTTTCTGCAAAAGGGATATTAGAATGTTGTTAAATACTACACCAGATAAACCCTATTATAATCTGTCATCTGCTGAATCTGATGCATTAAAAGAATTGAGCAATTTGAAAAATTTGAGATTTATGAAAGCTGATAAGGGAGTGGTTTGGTTATTATTCATTGCAAAGAGTATTATTCGAGTATGGAAAATATGTTGGGGAACCAAACAGATTATGAAGAAGTTTCTCTTTGTGTCATCTGTAATAGATATAAGTATCTGTATTCATGTTTAGATGATATGATACATAATAAAGAGATAGATGTTAACTTATATAACCTATTCTATAGTAAACATCCATGTACTGGTATTCTGTTTGGTATACCCAAAATTCCTAAAGATTCCAACCCACTCCCCTTTTAGACCTATAGTGTCGGCTGCTGGTAGTATTACTGAGGGAATGTCTATTTATTTAGACACTGTTTTGAATCCACTGCTACAAGGTTTACCGTCATATTGTCGTGATTCATGGGATTTTTTGGATCACATTCGGAATTTTCAGATAAAATAGGTCATATGATGATGGATGTTTGACTTTGATTACTGTGGACATAGAGTCATTATTTACGTCTGTACCAATTTGTGAAGGAATCGAATTTGCTAGAAATTATTTAAGTAAATATAGTGATATGTCAGCTGATCAAATCAATGTATCCTGTACATTATTAGAAATGGTATTAAATAATAATTGTTTCCTTTTTCATGACAAGTATTATAGATAACTTGGAGGTGTGGCTTGTGGGTCCAGTGTTGCTCCAGCTTTTGCCATCTTCGTACTTGGATGGTGGGAAAGAGAGTGTTTACCAAAAATGATAAGTCTTACAAATATCTTGTTTTATAATCGGTTTGTTGATGACCTGTTCTTTATTTTTCATGGTGATATCGATGTTAATAATTTCTTGACAGATTAAAATGGGACCTCTGAATTTTTATCCTTTACTTTGTGTAGTTTTGGACATGAAGTAAATTTTCTGGATGTTAAACTGATGAGGGACATTTCTACATGGTGTTTTCACAGTAACTTGTATAGGAAAAATACTTTTTTGAATAGTTATTTACATTGGTTAAGTAATCATCCAGGTTATATGAAACAAAACATACCCAGAGGACAATTTATTAGGGCATCTCGAATGATTAGTGAAGGTGAGATGTTTAAAAAGGAAGTGGAAAATATTATTGAATTATTTGTAGAAAGGGGTTACCCATTAGTTTTACTTGAGAAAATGGCTGAGGAAATTCTAAGGAAAAGGGATATTTATTTTCCACCGATTATAAAAGATGGTTTCAGGCCAGGTATAAAAACAATAAAAACAATGATAAGTCCCTTAAAGAATTACCACATTGTTGTTTAGAAATGTCTGTTGATACATCCAATATAAAAATATTATAATACATAATTGGAGGATTATTAGTAGTCATAAGGATGTTGGACAAGCTTTAGGAGATGGGCCACTATTTGTTAACACTAAAGTTAGTAGTATCAAACAGCATTTGGGTAAGGATGATACCAAAATTATCAATACAGTTACAAACAGGAGTAAAGGAACATATAGATATAATGATTGCTCCAGTTGTAGGTGTATATATATATATATATATATATATATATATATATATATATATATATATATATATATATAAGGGTTCTTTTGTGATGTTACCCCATTTAAGTTTGTGGCTCTATTGGGGTGGTATACCTGGCCATATGTTTAGCGTGTGACTCTTTCTCTGTAGGTATGACTACGAGGCATTTGCAGGATAGGATACAAGAACATTTAAGAGCAATAAGGAGAAGAGATGAAAATAATGCTCTATATAAACATTCTTGAATATGTGTTAATTTTAATAAGTTCTTATTTTTGGTATTGGAACACGTTAATAAGAGTAAGAGAGAGGGTAATTTTAAAACCTTAGTTGAAACTAGAGAAGTGAGTTGGCAGATAAAACTAGGTGCAGATGCTACACCTGGTTTAAATTAACATATAAACATTAAATGTTTTTACAAACCAGAAAACTAAATGGTTAAATTTTATAGAATTACGTAATTATCTAGGAATTTGTATGTAATTGAATTAATTGTCATTTAGTTGGTTCTTGGTTTTATATATTTTAGTATAAATTGAGTGAGAACAAAGTGTGCTTTTATTCTGGTGACGTATTTGTCGAAAGCGGAGATTAAAACTTTTTTGCATTAATTCAGCTTCGTCTTCTGTGCCTTGAAGTGAATTTTTGGTTGACCTTCCATATTGTCCAGTGTAAAGTAAAACTTGGTTTATTTTCAAAGAGTTGCAGAGCTTTAAATAAGTTAAGGATTTATGGTCAATTGAGATAGTTTTTAGTTGAGCTTAAATAACATGAAGATCTACGGTCTGTTAACAGTTATTGGTTAAGGGGTAGATGTAAAACTCATAGTTTGAAAAGCACTTTGGAAACGTAATGCATGTGCATGAGCTAACAGAATCTGAAGATAAGAAGCATATGTTTCAAATAGTGCAAATATCGAACCTATACAAAATAATTACTGCAGCTGTTTTAATTTCAGCTACAATATTCTGACATCTTCATTCCTGGCCTCGTGTAATCTGTTCAAGATAAAAGCAACCCCTTCCTCACAAATATATTGTTATTTGAGATGATCACTTTTTAAAACCATGACATGAAGAAAGCAAAGACTGTTTTCTTTTGTTAGGTGAACTTTGTTATTTTAATATCAGTGTCCACTTCAATCAAGTGTTTAACCAACCTGTGTGTTGTAATTTTTGTAGTTTGAGACATTTATATTTTTAGACACAGTCTGCAGCTTGCTTTAATAAAAAAGGAAGAATATATACAGTAACAAACTAAATGGAAAAAAATAAATAAAAAAAGGAGACTAGCCATATAGTCCATATTGTTCAATTTAGCTGAGACTTCCCAAGCCTGGGTTTGCAGAACCTCAGAGAAATAAATTCAAAGCCCAAAACTCTGCTTCTGTTTCTTCAGTAGTAAGGCCAGAGAAATGTCTCATTATAGTGCAATATCTAATGCTAGTCTGTAACTCGGTCACAAGCAATACTCAGGAATGTCTCATTCTGGACAATACTTAATGTAAGTCTTTAATGCAATGTCTTATGTCAGTACTGTGAAATACTCAAGCAAGCAAAGAGATCACTGTGTAGCAAATGTTAATGTGAGTTTAATTTATGTGCAATATTAGGATTATCTGTTTAGAACATTACGGTATGTAGTAAGTAGTCATATATGTATTAATCTCTTGTTGTATGAAGTCTATGTGATACCTGCACATTTGAGTCTGGAGATGTGGAATTTTGTTCAGGTTTTACACTTGTGTGATTCTGACTGACAGTAAAGTTTACTGTGACTTTGAATTCATTACAACTGAAAGAAAATGTAAATGCCTTGGAGACCAATTGTAAAGTAGCTGTAAATCTAAGAATTGTAGAATTTCCCTTCTGCCACAATTATTTTTGAACTTGGATAGAGTTTACCTTCTCATAGCAACTGTTTGTGGTATGTCCTGTAAGATAGGGAATGGAATCTGATTAAACCAAATATCTTTTTTTAAATTTTTTCAGTGATGCTTGAAAGACCACATTTCTTTCTGTAGCAGTACAGCACTACATCAGTTCTGGTTAATCCTGGCATTGCTTTGTTTTCGAGGGACTCTGTTGTATTTTGTAGTTGTGTATTTTGCTTTGCCAAGTTAGCATTTTCAAGCTGCAAAGTATTTATAGACTGAGCACTACCTCCGAGTTATTTATTTATTTATTTGGCTTTTGTTAACCGGGTTAGTCCATCTGAGTCAATGGCCCGTTTTCAGTGGAGACCCAAGGAGAAAAGCTCCAACAATAGAAACATAAAAAGATACGATAGTAGGCAATATACAGAAACACAAGAAAAACAGTGCAGCAGTACAACATAAGCAAAAATTACATATGCAGTAATCAGGTGAAATGAATAACTGTAGTAAAAATAAAACAAAATGAAGTAAATACTAGTACGTTTAAGTATTTACAATAATGATAGATCTTACCCAAGTAGCATAATGTAGTGTTGTCTAGTGTATTGTATAGTGTACACTCTTGTCTATTGTAGTTATACCACAGTGAATGTATTTTTTCAGAATGCTGTTTTATTTGAGCATTGGTAGCTTATAAATCTTTTGCCAGTTTTTGTGGATTTTTTTGGACCACAGTATGCAATTGATGTAACTTATTAATGATTTCAGGTCTATGTTCAGCCATTAAATGGAAAAATCACTAAACAGCATTACATCGAAAATGCTGTTCAGTGAAACTCCTCATGTGGCGGGTGGCACCCCCTCCACATCCTCCACTAATTATATATACCAAATCCAAGATTGCAGTACAGTGGGGAAAGGGCAAATATCCTGATTCCTACCATAATCAAAGAGCTCAACGAACAACATGTTCGAGATTTGCTGTTCAATGCTTTTTCCGTTCAATGACTGAATGTATACCCAGTGATTTCTGTGACCATTATGAGTAGATTGCTACTGTCCATCTCAGGAATTTTACTGTGAGATATTCAGTTATCATATGTGTTGTCTTTTAACACAAAAGATGCAGCAATACTGTTATTTTCTACAGAAAGTGTTTGTATCACAAAAACTGTTATACATTTTTTGTAGTTATGAAGATAAAGGAGGTAGATGCAAGTCCTGTTGTTGCATTTCAGAGTATAGGACCATCTGCAGACACAGTTTCATTTGGGGCAGCCTTCTGTGTTAATTGTGAAGTGGGAAAATAATCCTCTTTACAGGAAAAAGCTGAAAGAAGAAGAAGATCAATTTGAAGAACATGGGAAGGCATTATCTTTACTGGTTTCACAGACTGTAATATCTTCCCCTGGAAAGACTTCTTGGTCAATTTGAGTAGGGATGACAACTTTGCTTTCCTGTTATGGACTGCAAACACTTTTCAGTAGAAATGGTCATTTTCTCCTTTATGGATGTATTCAGTTCTTCTCTTTGGTGTATTTTACTCATATTTCTCCTACTGTACCTGTGAACACCAGCAGTATAAAGCTGGAACATTTATTTGATGTTGTCGTACATAAAAGCTACAATAGGACTTAACAGTTTGAGTTTCTCTGTAGGTTCAGTGTACATACATGCATTGTGACATCCTCTCTCTCTCTGGCTGATCTGTTCTGCAAAGAATAGGAGGGCATTTTGAGATAGAAGAAGGTGGCATAGCACCAGAGGAATTCACAATGCTGAAGCATGAAGAGTGTTGGAAGATCTGTACAGCTGGATGAGACTGGAAGTTTATTTGTGTTTATTGAAAGATGTTTTTAATTGTTGTGCGATTGTTGCATAGTTTTTTGGTTAACCACATGATTACCAGAACTGCACCTCATAAATTAGTTACTTTAATTCACAGACTTTAAGCAGGAAGGAAGATCATAAGAAAACAGTGATCGTGTAATTTATCAAACATGCATCAAGACAAGGAGACAACGTAACATGACGTTGCAGTAAAAAGTATATTATTGGTAATATCACTTGAGATGGTGCGGGTAACAGTCTGTTAACCACTTTATGACTTACTGAATTAGCTTTTCCTAAATGAAGGGCAGGAAGGTTATGATGATACCTTCCCCCTTACAGGTGATATTAATGGTAATAATGATGTGTAGCCTGAAGAAACACTCTTAAATGTGTACACATTTTTATAATGATTTTACTGTTATTGAATTGTACTTGTGCTCATTTACTAACTGAAATAATTTCATGATTTAGGCAGTAATAGTCAATATTTAAAAATGTCTTGGTATAAGTAGCATTCTTGAAAGGTTTTACACAAAACTAGTACGCATGTTCTGTAAGTTACACAATTGCTGAAAAAACTACATTTAAGATACACTTTGAAATTGCTATATAAAGCTTGTAAAGCTACTGGTGGTCAGTGATCTAGTATTTAACTATGAACCTATGAAATACATAAACACATATATGCTCTTTTTATATTTTGTGGGTGTGTATCTAACCATAAAGAGGTTCTGTATTTTTTATAGATGATCCTTCACTTGATGTACTTTTGATTTTGTCCAGGACTACTTACTTTCTGCAGTTTGAAAGGAGTTTCTGTATAGCCCTGTAGTAACTCTGAAGCACCACCTGGTGGTACATGTTAGTGGTTGTCTGTGACCCGTAATAATCACATAGAATTCACCTGTGATAGTAAAAATAATTCCAAGAACATAATAATAATAATAATAATAATAATAAAGCAAACAAAAGAGTGAAGTGTTAGGTAATGTTAAATTTGTTTACTGGCAGTTTTTCTAAGTTTCATATAAAGGGAAACTAGACAATTGAAAGTACATCTTTTTTGTTGACAAAACTTAGAATACTGACCTAGTATGCAATACCTAACCTCAAATAACCTGCTCTTGGAAACACAACATGGCTTTAGGCCTCGGCACTGCACTACTACATTTTTCCAGTAAAATAAACTAACATAGAAACAATGGTCTACTTGTTTCCACCATGTTCTTAGACTTGTCAAAGCCATTTGATACTGTCTTGCACCAGCAAACTGCTCATGTGACTCTTCTCAGTAGGACTTTCATAGTACTCCTTGTTGTGGTTTTTTTAGTTACTTGTGTGGAAAACAGCAAGCTGTAAAATGGCAACAAACCTACTCATCTTTTCAGACAGTTACTGCAGGTGTCCCTCAGGGCTCTGTCTTGGGTCCTCTACTTTTTTATATATTTATTAATGACCTCCACACCTCCACTCACCATGGTAGTTTAGTTCAGTATGCAGATGACTGAGCATTAATATGTGTGGTCTCAACAATAGATAAGCTCCAAAACACTACCCCAAAATCTTTCTCTTCATTAGAAACGTGGCTTATAGAATCAAACCTCTTACTCAACCACGAGAAAACTAAGTTTATGTTTTTTTTTACTTTAAAGTTGCCAAAACTCAAAAATAATCAGTCAGCAAATGATACTGTCACTGAAAATGTAACTCACAGAAAACTACTTTCTGAAATATGACCATCATATACTGCACGCCATTAAATCTACACACCAGAAACTAGGGTCCCTTTATACGATCAATGAATTCCTTACAGATACTACAAGAAGAACTCTAGTCACTACCTTCTTATTGACAACTCCCTAATATGCCACTTCTATCCTAACAAACTTAAACAATACTCGAAGAAAGAAACTTGTCTCCTGCTAAAATCTTCTTCTTCTTCTTTCGGCTTTTTCCCGGTTAGGGGTCGCCACAGCGGATCATCTGTCCGCTAATGATTGGCAGTGGAGTTTTACAGTGTCAAGTTGCCAGCCCGGCGCCCAACCTTCCACAGAAGGCACACACATGCACACACTCATACCTAGGACCAATTTAGAGTGTCCAATCCACCTATTGCATGTCTTTGGGATGTGGGAGGAAACTGGAGCACCCAGAGGAAACCCACACGACCACAGGGAGGGCATGCAGACTCCGCACAGAAATCACCCCAGCCGAGAATCAAACTGGAGAACCTCTTGCTGTGAGGCAGCAACGCTAACCACTGCACCACCATGGCCGCCCTGTCTCCTGCTAAAATAAAATAACTAAATTTGCCACTAATCTCCCTCAGTTGTCACAGCTTAAAGCAATTAAACTGGCTTGAGCTACAAAACCACCTACCATATTCACAACTAACTACAGCACACAAACTCATTTATCATCCAGAAAAATGCCCTGCACTACAAAACTTATTACTGCCCTACTGTCCAGCAAGAGACCTCTGTTCTAATAACAAATTCTGATTACTTACAAATAAGTCAAATATTGCAGAGACTCACTCTACTCCCAACACACTGTTAAAATCTGGAATAGTATCCGTACACAAATTAAACTCTCAGACAAACTCAGTAGTTTTAAACCACTGCTTAAACAACATCTAAACCAGTTGTAGTCCTGAACATGCTCATCATAAGGTTAAAACTTTGTGTTCACTGTACAATACTCTCCAAATACTCTCCTTAAACAGAATACTCTCACTGAAATGACTAAAATTTTATACAGAACCATTGCCTGTGCAATTCAAGTTGCACGTAGGCTTTCTCTTTAGTAACTTCTACCGCTGTAAAATCTTAGAATGTATAAATGTAACTACTATTTGTGTATAAATGTAAATAGAAATGTGTGTTTAACTGGAACTTAATATAATGCAGTGTAAGCAAATGGAGCTTTTATCCCCAGGCCTCCACTGAAAATGGGTATTACCCAGTCGGACTTTCCCGATAAACAGAGACAAATAAATAAATAATAGTTTGCACAACCTTAGTGGGTGTTATATTAAGTTGGGGGACACCCTCTTCACCTCACCAAGAACTGTCAGGTTGTTGTTGTGATTATTGTTATTATTTTGATGAGTTTCAGTGACATCATTCCTAAGGGTACTGAGACTCAGTAAAACCTATCTTAAAAAAAAAAAGAACAGTAGAAAAGAGAATGTACCATATCTATAAGTATCCATTAAAGGGATTATATGGGGCTAAATGGGTATGTATCATCTGTATAAGAGAAATGAATTGTTTAATGTAAAACTGCTCATCAAAACATTTAAAAGCACATTGCAACAGCACTGGCAGGTGCTGAATGGTTTCCTTGTTAATAGTTTGTCATTTCACTGTGGTTCAATTAAGACATTAGGTGTCTGCCTTACTAATAATAGTCTGGTATAGAACAGAACTGCTTTAAATTAAGATATCATTCTATAAACTTAAATAACAGTACAGTTGTGAGAAAATGTTTCCTTTGTTTTATTCTCATGTATATATCACTTTAGGATTCCTTGCTTACAATTCTGCCTAGTGCCAAGAACAACAACTGAAGTTAATGGAGAGGTACTTACATAGATGACAGGCCAGCTTAGGATGCTGTTAGAGCAATTCCTCTCAAGTTACTACCTGTGGAGGCTTGAAATGGTCATTTTGCCTTAACCTGCCAATGATGGTGTGAGGAGTTCTCATGGAGATACTGCGCTGTGAACTACTGTGACTTTAGTTTTAGGCAGCACAGGGGATTTTAATTGTATTCTTTTAGTAATGTTATAATCATTCACATATTGCAGTACCCCTATTTAATGCATTTTTTTTCTTTGTTGTTCAGTGGAATAAAGTATGATTATTGTATGCTGTAATATTTCTGATTCCTGTAACTCTAGAGTAAATACAAGTGAAAACACCCTGAAGAATGATTTGTAAGGGTTTAAGCTTTCTTATGAACGTGTGAACCTGTTAAAGCTTAGCAGACATAACATAAAAAGTATTTAAGATCATCTTGGACACTAGAGACATTTTATAATTTATGTTTTCAGTAATTCACAAAACACAACCTTGGTTTCATGGAAGAAT
This sequence comes from Protopterus annectens, assembly GCF_019279795.1. Classification (NCBI taxonomy): domain Eukaryota; kingdom Metazoa; phylum Chordata; order Ceratodontiformes; family Protopteridae; genus Protopterus; species Protopterus annectens. Next base: position 322,191,591 of record NC_056731.1, read on the forward strand.
CTCCAGAGAAGAATCACACAGACTGATCTCCCAGCAAGGACTAGTGGATGGGTAAGAGGCAGTGTGAAGATTATTACAGACTAGTCCTTACTTAGGCATAATTCTCTCCCTGCAGTGTATATTACTAATATGTGGATGAACAGGCTTATAGTGAGTGAACATTATTTATGGTGTCCATTCTGAATCTTTACAGCCCCCTGTCATCTATTGCACAGAGCTATAATTCCTGGTCATACGTTAGGAAAGAACCAACACATGTTCTGCATATCTCTATCAAAATGCATGCGATAGAATGAACTAAATTTATGACTACTTATTCTGATGTATTTCCCGTTATAAATGTATTTTATTAGTGGCATTAAACTTCATATAAATATTCTTCCTCCCATCGTCTCTCAACTTGCCTGCTGCACAATAGTTTATCTCTCTCTTTCTTTTTCCATTTCTTCTCATTCCTTTGGCTGTTTATAAAATGGTGATGAACAGTGTTCAAAATATTGTAATCTGTTTATACATCAAAGACTTGACTTAAATGTATCTATGTGCGTGAGTGTGTGTTTGTGTATTTATGTGTATGCAGTTATGCAGCTGTAATATGTATTTACAGTGCACTGCTTTAGGACATATACTAATGTTTTCCTTACACACTTTTTTTATTCTTCTAGCTTATTTCTTCTCAGAGATAGTCAGAGTAGCCCCAGAACATTTGTACTTACACTGTGCCATCATCAGAAAATCAAGCATTTCCAAATAATGCCAGTAAGTATACTGTTTGTATATTATACATTAGTTACCTTATTCCTGCAGTTCTTTTGTTTCATTTTAAAAGAATTGGAAAAAACATATAGATGTATTGCAAAAAAAAAAAAAGTTATAATAATTTTGCTTGTCAAGTTTCTGAAATGTTTCAATAATTTCTCTTTCACCAGGCTACATCTAAGATATTTGTAGGTACCGAGATACTAGATCAAACAAAAACTTTTCCAGAAAACTGACTGAGACAGCCACAGCCTTCTCATGAAATTTCCAATCCATTCTTTCCCTTCTAATTTGTTGTCCTACTGCTGACTGACAAACTTGGTAAACTGTGCAGTTACTTGGTGAGGCTGTCTGCATATGGCTGTCTTAAAAATTAGCTGGCATATTGAGTATTTCTGTTATTTGTAAGGAGCCTCTTTTTAGAATGGAACACTTTGGTACTGCTTTCCAGTGTCTTTTTCTGCAACTCTTCTGAATTTTTTGGTGCATCCCTTTGTATTATGTACAGCACCCCCCATCACTGGGGTCATGTTATGTGTATTTCAATTGTCCCCCAGTTCTTTCTAGCTACTCCCACTCTTTAGATACAGTCATGCAGCTCATTGGAAAAATTCCTGCATTTAATGCCTAATCCCCCATGTGGATATATTTATCATATCATAGGTTGTACAACCACCTTTGCTGTCTTTTTTCTTCTTTTTTCCAGTATATACTATTGTTGGGTATTACTTCTTTCAGCATTTGGACCCAGCAACTGCCCTATGTTCAAGGTGTGAAGAAGGGTGATCTGAAGTGCAGTTCCTGCATGATTTCAAGCTCTTTCTGTACCAGCATTTCTGAATGCTGATACACAAAGGGAAGTGAGCACATCAGAGCTTTATGTGAGGTAAACTGTGGCAAGCCAATTGCTATTGTTTCCTTTGCACTTCTTAAAGCCAGAGTAAGAAAGTGGGCAGACCTTTTTTTTTTTTTTTTATTTTATTTTTTTTGCTTTCTAATGAAGAGTGCATAATCGAATACCAGGGAAGGGGACACATACCTAGCTGGTAGAGTAGGGCACCGCTTGTGTAAGATATGCCAGCATAACTAGCTGGGGTTTTGTAAATTAATTTATGTTGTTTGTGTATCCAACTGATTTATACAGATGCTTGTGTTAAAAATGTATTTGTAAAGCTGATTGTGTTAAAAATATATCAACAGTGGGTCCTGCTGGACAGAAAATATACATGTATGTCAAACTGTATTGTAACTGAGGAAATCTATATATTTTTAACAGAGGATGCTAGAAGGGAAGGGGTTGACCTAAGCCCAACTTTCCTTAAGAAAAAAATAGCTTGTAATTTAATTAATTGGTTTAGGCCATAAAGATTTTATCTCACAGGCCTGAATGCAGCCAGAGACACAATGGTTGGGCTGCAATCCTACTCTTACTGTCCTTAATGTTGAACTAATTGCCACCCTGGGGTGCCAGAGAATGGCTGGTTAGTCTCTGCAAGAATGATGAAAGGGGTGGAGTTGTTTTACATTCTCCAGATGCTGTAAGAAACCTTATCAAAGCTCTGTGTGTGAATTCTGACACATCTGTACCAAATCCTAGTTCAAGTTTCTACTGAGGGGGTCTACTGAGGAGGTACTGAGAATCACAGAGTCAGGTGATCAGATGTGATGTCATTCTGTAGCCAACACTGAAATTGCATTTTAGGTACTAGTAAGAGATGTGACAGAGGACACTCAGCATTCTGTTTTTGGGAACCTGTCAACAAAGACCACTCATCCACTTCATCTTCCCTTGCTCTAGCCAGTAAGTAGGGAACAGTAATTCTTTAGTTAGAAAATATAGTGAGATTAGTTAAATACTGTTTTCTGTACCTGTCTGAATCTTTTCATCTGTGTTATTTTTTTATATTTCCTGTGAATTGAAACTCTGGTGTTTATTGTAAATAGATATTCAGTATTTTCATGTTTTCTATTTTATTATTTATTATTAAGTATATATGAACCTTTCATTGTGTCTGGTCTTTTAGAAAATAGTTTAACATGTGAGAGTAATTGCATTTATTTGATGGCACTGTGGGCTTCATGCTCCTGAAAGACTTGCTCCCTGGAAACACTACCATTTGTATAAATATTAATTTTACTAAGAATAATTGAGTACCCTGATAAGAGCTTTAAAGTAGCTGGCTGGTGGCAGTGAATCAACCTTATAGTCAGGACAGAGGGGGTATAGCTGGTAAATCTGTTCCAGCCTTTCCCAAGTGTGTATGTGAGTGAGTGTGTGTGTGTGTGTGTGTGTGTGTGTGTGTGTGTGTGTGTGTGTGTGTGTGTGTGTGTGTGTGTGTGTATACATGTATGTATATGTCTTTCGGCTTTTCCCGGTTAGGGGTCACCACAGCGGAACTCCAGTCCGCTAATGATTGGCAGTTGATTTTTACATACCGGCTTGCCAGGCCTGATGCACAACCTTCAAGAAGGTAAGCCTATTCATGCATGTCTCCACGCAGAAGACGCTCTAGCTGAGAATCGAACGGGACAGCATCTTACTGTGAGGCAACAATGCTACCGCAGCACCACCACTATGGGTGTGTGTGTATACATGTGTGTGTGTGTGTGTGAAAATCAAATCTTAAAGTGTGTGTCACCTACTTGGAACAGGGACACAAAGCACTTATTTCTGCAGAGAGAAAGGTGAAGTCTTATTTGGGGCCTGGAGAAGTCGTCTAGCCCCAGGTCTGGAGTCTGCTACCTGTGTGCTCTTAAGGGAAATTGTGCTTGGTGCAGAGAGCTACATCTGAAAATATTGTGTATATCCATTTTTGTTCTAAATGAATGTTCCACATCAGTGTCAGTGGTGAGGATTGAGGATCCTTGATTACTGGCCCAGAGAAGGGATATCACAGGACTTTTTGCTCTTCCAGTGAAGAGCTGGGGCAGAAAGGGAGTGTTTACCTGGCTCAGAGTGCAAGTAGAATGGAGCACAGAGGGACCTTTTTTTTCTCTCTTCAAATGAAGAGCTGGAGAAGTGAGTGCTTGTTCAGAGAATGGCCACAGGTGCCATAAAGTCTAGCTATGCATCTACTTGAACCCATGGCCCAACACCATCAAACAAGCCTAAAACCTTCATCATTATCCAGCCCTTCTTGCAGTAGAAGGGTCCCCCTGCACAAGGACCAACAAGAGGATTTGGTCAGTGATGCCAAATAGTAGCAAGAAAAGCAGATAGTGTAATACTATATTTGATAGAATTTTGGTTTGGTATCAGAAATTATAAGATATGGGGGGATTTTTGAGAGAATCAGGTTTAAAGTCAAATGAAATGATTGAAGTGTGCAAAGGAAATGAAATCACTCGGTCACGATTAGAAGAGCTCCCAGAAGGGTGTGAGATCTGTAAAGTTGGCTGGCAAACAGTGATACTGAATGAGTAAAAATATGAGAAAAATGAGGTTGATCTATGCATAGCAAGAGATGTATTTCATTGAAAAGTTTTGCCCACGCTGCAGATCTAAGCATCATAAAAAGAAGTGTTCTGTGATAAATCAAGTGAGTAGAAACAGCATAAAGAGGAATCATTTTTCAAAGTACGTGAAATAAAAGAATTTAATATTCAGTGTAAGAGGTTGTGTAGTGCAACAAAGTCAAAAATTGATTATTTTTGCACAGTTTGTATTGCTAATGTGTACATAGTTAATAATGTGCAGGAAAAGGACCGAGGAACTGTATGATTAGACAATCATTTGGAAGTCTAGGCAGAGAAGTTAAAAGTTAATAAGACCATAGTTTTCAGATGGGAAGCTGGTACAGAGTGTTTTGTTTGCTCAAATGTTCGTTGCACTGAATTTGAAAGAAAGTAAACTGAAGCCACTGTTGTTTAATTAGCTTATTTAAGGTATCATGTAGAATCATTAAAACATAAAAATAAAACAATACATAATCCTTTTCCCTATAGTTGATGTAAAAATGTCCATTTTTATTGCAGTGTTTGATTCCAAAGAACAACTGTTGAAATATTGTTACAAAATTAATCCTGTGAAAATATGCAGAGTGATGGAGAGAATCATTTGTTTATTGGCTTGGGCTACTTACTAAAGTAGTTGTCCTATTCATGTGTGTCTTACAGAGTTTATAGTAGTATATGTTTCGAGGAAGGTTGCAGTAGTTTTATGAAGGAAGAGCTAGATGAATTCCATGAAAAGCACAAGTGTGGTTAAGAACCACACTGAGCATACTGAATGGGTAAACATCACAGTTTATATATGTGTATATATATATATATATATATATATATATATATATATATTTATATATATATATATATATATATATATATATAATAGTTTCTTAAGAGTATAATGAAACCTTTAAAAAGGGAGCACTGTCTGCATTATGAAGACAAAGAAATGGTGGCTGCCTTGATAGGAGCAAAGGATTGCTGCAAATCAGCAAGAGTGGCCAAGGAAATTTAATGAACAAAGCTCCAAGCTGTATACTTTAAGTTAGTCTGTGGGAAGATTCACATGTAGGAAGGTACCGGTTTCTCAAATTTCCATTTGGCATTTTATTGGCATGTGAAGTGTTTTAAAGAGCTGTTGAAGATAACTGTGGGTGGTGTTAATATTACTGATAACATATCAGGGCGAGTACAGACCAATGAAGAGACTAATTGAGTTACTGAGGAAACTAAGAAGGGAAAACCCCAATCTCAACAAAAGAAGGAGGGAGATTAAAGTAATAGAAGTGAGATATATGAAAAACGTCTTAATGTTTGAAAATCTGAAACTATAAACTGCTATGAGAGTTCTTGATCTGTGTAGTACTTCTGAATTTTATACTGTGTTTGGCAAAAATAAGCTTAACATTAAAGAAATTATTGAAGCAAGATGTAAACTGTTACTAGAGTACAGAAAAAATGAAATACTTAAGCAGTTAGCAACATCTGCACTTAAAATATTTTGAAGAAGGCAAGGCTTTCTTGTGGCAAGTAGACAGATTTAACAGAAGTGGTGCAATGATTCTCCAAAGTAGGTAAACCAGATGGCTAGAAGTCTGTAACCTTGTAAAATGATTGTATCAAATAGAAGTGTTAAATTAATATACTTATGGGAAATAGTATTGGTAGAAAGAGACTGTCACTGATTACATAACATGTTTAAGAAGCTGTTGCACAAGGTACTGCCAGGGATGCTGGGAATGTTGCTGAGAATAGAGATGTATGAGTTGTTATGAAGTATAATCTTGGAAAGGAGATGCACACAGCAGATTAGCTGACTTATTAATATTTGCCAGAACAGCAAGAAGATTGGTTTGGTTATAAACTGGAAATTAACTGGATAATTTCACAGTTACTTTTAACTGAACAGAAGCTTTAAAAGAGTTTATCTTTAAGATTGTAGTGCTGGTTTACTTGTCTTTACACAACTTAGGTCCTTCTTACATGAAAGAGTTAGTGTTGCCATATACCCTGACCAGGGCTCTATGTTTGACCACACAGGGACTGCTGGCACTTCCACAGGCATGCTTGGAAAACTCTAGAGTTTGTTCATTTGTTTGATAGACTCCACACCTATAGAATAATCTAGCTGTGTGGCTCTGGGAGTGTCCACTGCTAGCTTTTTTTCACTTATCACTTATGAACTACTTTTTTGATATTGTACATGACAGTTTCACATCAGTACTGATATTATTTGTTTTATCGTGTGTTTCTTTTAAATCCCATTTTGATTTCATTTTTAAATTTTATCTGTTGATATCTTTAGTCTATGTGTATGTAATATTTAGTGAAAACACCCAAGTAAAGTTGAAGTTGTTTTGTCCCCCGCTAACCAGATATCTAAAGCTACCATAGTTACCCATTATTTTACAGCCAGCTCTCCCAATGTTTAGATAAGCCAGTACCTGTTCTATATAGGTATGTTGGGAAATTCAGGGGTAAATCCATATGGTGGAACTGTTAGATAAACAGTCTTTGTAATAGGAAAAGAAAATTGTATGGTTTGTATAAAAAATGTATCCACCATCTGTGGGGAAGGTCTGCTTGGATCTTAAATGCATCATTAGGAGGAATAAGGCTGATTAGTGAAGATACTGTCCTTTGAGTAGTAAACTCACAAGGCTTTTAAAACTACATTAGAAATATTAGAAGTAATGTTCAGTATTGCTCTGAACTTGAAGTAAGGTGCACTATCTTTTTTGCTGCCAAAGTCATAGCAATTGTCCTTGGTAGATATGTTTAGCTCAAAAATGTCTAAATTGGGGGCGTGGCCAAGATGACAATCTGGTAGCAGCACTTTCACACAGCTCTCTTACCTCACTGCTATTTCTGACAGGAATTTTATAAAATAAGGAAAACCTAAGGATATTTCTACTGCCAAAAGACTTAAAACAATTTGGAGCATCTATAGAAGAAATCTAACTGCTTGGCAGCAAAAAATTCCTGTCAAACAAACTACTAGAAAATCATTACCACCATCAGGTATTCACCATGAGCCATCTCATGAACTCAGCACAGGATCCTTCATTAAAAATTGAATTACATTCTCTTATCTCAAACATTCAGGAACTCACAACTAAAATTGACAAAATGGACAACAAAATTGATTTCTTTGAAGAGAGATGTTCACAGCAATTAGAACAACTTCAAGAAATGTTTACACAACAGAAAGGGCAAATTTCACTCATGGAACAGTCCTTAAATGACATTAACTCCAGACGAATTTCTGCTACAACAAAATACATATTTGATGGATAAGTTTGATTATATGGAAAATCATTTAAGAAGAAACAACATCTGAATATATGGTTTACCAGAAAGAGCTGAAGGGGACAATATAATAAACTTCCTCACCACTTGGATCCCAAATGTGCTGAAATTGCCTGAAGCCCTTTCATATGGCATAGAACGTGCACACAGGTCTTTAACATCTTTAGGAAATACATCTTTAACCAAAAGTAAACTGAGATCTATAATTGTGAGATTTTTCTGCACACAGGATAAAGAACTTATTTTTAAAAATACATGGACAAACTCACCAATCAAATATAATGATGCATTAATTAGATCTGATAATGACTATTCTGCAAAAGTGTTTTCCAAAAGAAAAGAATTTCTGCCAGCAGTAACCCAAAGAAGAAACAACTGAAAACACACCTTTTGTTTCCAGAAAGACTTAGAATTTTTCTACCAGAAGGAACAAAAATATTTGAAACAGTGGACTTGGCAATAAAATATCTCACCAATAATAACATCTTAACACAAGAGGTATCTATGGACTGGACAAATAGTACTTCAAAAAGAAAAGCAAAAGTAAATAACTGGAAGACAGTAGAACAGAAGAAGAAAAAAACTAAAGGGCAAATAAATCTTTTGTGATGTATATTTAAATGTCTTAATTAATGTTATATGAGCAGTAAGAATACATCCTGGTAAACAACTCATCCAAACAGGTAACTTTCCCCTGTATAGTTACTCATTTAAGTGTATCAGAAGTTAATATAAAGTAAACAAATTTCTTAAAATCATTACAGTCCATATACGCATACTATTATAGTATGCTTAGATTACTTTATATACTTAACTTTACTTAGTACTGCTATTTATTTGATAAAATACATAAAATAACATTTAACATATGTCATATGATTAAAACAAACTTTATACAGATATGCCTCTCATTTTGTAGATTTTCTCTAACATAGAAGTAATATACTAGCATTTCTATCTTTAAATCCTTCAAACTGTGTCATTATCATAATATCGCTTTTTATTTTTCTATAATCATCTAAGGGTTACTTTATATTTATTAGTCAAAACATATAAATCTCTACTTAGCATACATCTCACTCGTTAAGTATAGATCATTAACAAATACAAATGTCATTCTGTGGGTCTCCAGTAACATGGGAACACATAACAAATCTATTAAATTAATAAATTAATGGAACAAATTTATTTAGATAACATTAATGAATACAGATTTATTCTAGACACATTGTTGCAAAATCAAATGCTTCAAACTGAAGTGAATGTTTGTTAAAGTGTTTAACCAATGCTTCATATTTAGTCTTGTTTAACATATTACAAACTCGTCAAATGAATAGTTTCACACATAAATTATACACTTGCGAACATTACTGTTTAGCAAGCTTTGCCTACACTATAAAGAAGAAATTGCCAATTTTCTTACCACTTCATCCTGGAGATGTTAGTCTGAATCACATAGCTACAGTCGCACAGAAACACATCAAATCCCCACTGCGAGCACTTTCAGCTTACGTGTGTTGACCTCTGAACTTCTGCAGTCACAACATCAAGAGAAAGTGACGTTAACGTCAAACACACTCTCTTCCCCTAAAGCGACACCACTATTACTCATTTACACATCTCTAATGGGTATTTAGTACCTCAGTAAACCAAACAGTCTTATTGCAGTAAACACTGGACAGGGGGCTAGTCAGCTGCTGTGTTTTTTTTTGGAAAGTAGTTATTTCATGTTTTAAATTGATTGGAATATAAATTTATGTGATTACCCCCCTTCCTATGCCTTCCAATGGAGCTTTTCACCATGAATCTCAACTAAAGAGAGGTGTAGCCATTCTGTTTTGACACTCAAAGCCTTAAATGTAAATATTTTAAATGAATTGATCATTTAAAGTGCTGAAGCTCTCTCAGTGATTAGGTGGTATATTGTGATAATTACTTGGTTTGCGATTCTGCTGAGCAGATGCATGGCACTTGTGCTGTGCATACATATAAGAAGGAATTAGCATATGACAAGATATTCAAAGTGAGGGCCGACCTTTGCAGGATCAAAGCATGGTGCTGATTGTGGAGAGGATTGGCAGATTGATGTTGGTTACGTGTTTGCCCCCCTGCTGCTGTTTGCACTGTTCATGAGGGGTTAAAGGAGTCTAAGGAACCAGGTGGGTTCTGGGGCTGGTGCAGAGGAGCGATTGATTGGGTGGCTAGTCCAAATCATCTTGAGCCTTTTTGTTTGTATATAGACGAAAGACTAGACGAAAGATAGCACGAAACACATTACAGATCCGATCATTTAGAGATTCGTAGCCCCACCAGACGCACAGTAATAAGCCCCACCCCATCCCCGCCTTTCACCCAGCATCACAGCAACATCATTAAGCAGGCCCAACCAATTACTCACTCTCCCTACTTGACAACTTTAATACACATAACATCCTGAAGCTGGAAATTCTGGCAAGTTACAAGCTGTTAATATGATGCAGATAAATACAGAATATTCTGAAAATACATCTTAAGACACTTTATTTTACACATAGAATGACACTGCTCAGTTGGTAGCCTCAAAATAATAAAAGTATCGGACCACAGTCATAACACTCAGAGAAAACTACTTTACTGTTATTGTTTCCTGCTCCAATTTTTATTAAAGAGAGATAAATGAACAGCAACATTGCATACTTATCTTTCTTTGACAATGTCATTCACTTATTTGCAAGCAATAAATTACTCCAGAGCCACTTACTCACACAATGAATTTCAACTAAATCACTAAGTTCTTACAATTTTTCAAGGAAAAAAACATTGTTTTATTTGATTTGAAAAGGCCATTCATATTACAAGTAATAGAACATTTATTTAAAAAAAATAATAATACAGCATTAAACCTTTTTAAGTTTAACGTGATGAAACTATGTGGGCTTGCAGTCAAGGATGCTTCTAGGCAGCTATCACAAAATGTACATACTCTGCACTTATAGAAGTATTGATAAGTAACAAAGATTACATATATATTTCTGCAAAATATATGTTCTGTGCTTGAGTGCTAACATAGTCTAAATGGAACAGAGCTGATCTCTCTCTCTTGAAGTACAATAATTTTCTATTACAGCAGTTGCTACTGTTATTTTGTATGTTGATTATGTAAAATGTTGTAATGCTGTTCAGCTTACTGCAGAGACTGCACAATAGACGAGTATTATTCAGAAGTAAACAAAGCAGAGATATTTACTGACAAACCATACAAACTTGTGTATAAAATCAAACAAGGCTACTTCCTCAAAATTATGTTGTTAGAAATATTGTAAAATTGCTTATTGAATATACACAATTCTGTTACTATTTCAGAAATGATCTTATTAGTGCAGAGAAACATAACATTGAAACTAATTCTGAAATAATAATAGAAGATACATATGACGCAAAGATATTATGAAACAAAATAGTGTGAAATTGGAAAGATTATAATATATGTATATATATATATATATATATATATATATATATATATATAAAAAACAGCATATGTGTGTGTGTATATATGTATGTGTATATGTTTGTGTGTGTGTGTGTGTATGTGTGTGTGTATATATATATATATATATATTAAGGATTGATGGTTCTTGCTCACATGATTTCTTACTTTTTTTGAAGAAAATCCTTATATATTAACAACTGACTTACTAAAATAAGTCCTTGAAAACAATTTTAAGAAATAATGTATATAGTTTGTTGACTACTCACAAGGTTATTGTTAATTTTGAAATGCTTTTATTTTTATAATCAAATATGAATAGAAATGCTACAGTGAAATCTGATATAAAATATTTAATACTTTGATAAAAGTATTATTCAATATAGAAATACTCAAGTGTTTTATCTCGGAATTTAATATGTAAGGAGAAATGTTGCACTGAAACTGATTTATAATGACGTTGATTGTACATCTGATCGACTTTTTAAGAAAAAGAGTCTCATTAATCCACATTTACCGCCTGACTTGGACCTTTTTTGACTGCTGTGGAGAGGGACTTGTATTCTTCTTCTTCCACGGTACACTCGGACTTGGCTGACAATCTAACTAGAGCTGAATTTGAAGCCTTAGCAGCTTTGAAAGCCAATGACAAAGTCATTATACGACCCGCCGATAAAGGCGGATGTATTGTGGTCATGAATAGGTGTTTCTATTTAGATTCTATGATGGATATGTTGTCGACTGATGCATATGCATCTGTTACTCTAAAAGATGTTGAGAGTTCTCAAAATTTAATATTTAATATGTTGGTAGAATGTAGATCTCTAGGTTTACTAACAAATGAATTGTTTGAATATTTTGTAGTACAATCTCCAGTTATACCCTGCATCAATGGACTTCCAAAGATCCATAAACACGATACTTTACCACCATTTCGACCGATTGTTGCTGGGGAAGGGTGGCTCACTGAGCCCCTCTCCATCTATTTAGACCATCATCTGAAAAAGGCTTTAATTCGTTTTGATTATGTCTTAAAAGACACAAGCCAATTTCTGGGTGATTTATACCAGTGTGTTAGTGGTTTTGATAATTTACATGGAATGCTTTTGGTCACGATGGATGTGACCTCTTTGTTTACATGCATCCCCAATCAGCGTGGGGTTGAATTGGTTAAATCATTGTTACTTGAAACTCTTACACCTACAGAGGCTGATTTTCTCTATTACTTGAGACAGTGCTAGAGCATAACTATTTTGTCTTTTTAGACAGATATTTTAGGCAGACAACAGGGGTAGCAATGGGCACTTGCTGTGCCAATTCCTATGCCAATTTGGTTATGGTAGCCTGGGAGAGAGAGGTCATGTTGACATGTACCAACATTGTCTTTTATAGACGCTTTGTCGACGACCTCTTTCTCCTTTGGCGTGGCACAAGCAGTGCCCTGGATTTGTTTTTCCAGCATGTGAACAACCTAGAAGGATTTCTGAGGTTCACCATTGACTATTCCTTAAGTTGCATTAATTATTTGGATGTCTCTATCTTGATTGAGAATGGGTCTATATGTACTAAGGTTTTTAGGAAACCTTGCTATAGAGCATCATTCCTAAAACCTGACAGCATGCACCATCCCAAAACGTTTGATAACATCATTAAGGGCCAAGCTCTTAGAATTTCACGATTGTGTTCGGATGATAAGATGTTTCAATCTGAATTTATTAGACTTAGACAATGTTTTCTAGATAGAGGTTATCTTCCAGAGAAGGTTGATTCAGTTTATACTGAAGTTATTAGACTTAGACCCAATAGAGGCAAACCATATTTTTCTAAATCTACACCACGTTCTTGCAAGTTATCTCCACCTAAGCAGACCGCCTTGATTCTGCCGTATAGTAAGAATATACAATCTGTACAACAAGCTATACAGGATAATTGGAATATCCTTACTACAAATGCTGACACACAATCTGTAGTGGGTAATTATCCACGATATGTTTTTAGCAATTTAAAAAATCTGAAACAGCATCTCTGTTTTCCAAGGCTGATCACCAACACTGTGCACCGGTCTTTGCCATATGATCTAGGCACCCGTAAATGTGGTCTATGTCCTCAGTGCATGTACATTGACACATCTCGCTTTTTTAGGAACCCCAATGATGGACGCCTCTGGGAGTTGAGATGTCAGTCAGATTGCAATACTAGGAATGTCATTTATGTAGCGTGTTGCCAGACATGCTACATGTTTTATGTGGGAAAGACTAATCGCTCCCTTCGGGAGCGTATTAGAGACCACATATATTGCTTCAATAGATTGGAAACTCACAGTGCAGTAGCTAAGCACATGTTATCCTTTACAGGACATGTGTTTTTATTTCAGGTTTTGTGCGTTTCCTCCACTAGTGTGCGCGGTGGGGATCAAGTTAACTGTACTGAAACTTTTGAAACTATGTGGATATTGAGGCTAGCGGCCCATCGTGGCAGGGGTTTAAATGACTATGTGCCACTTAAACCCATATTAAAGGCTAGGCCCCTGAAATGAATCAACCGCTTATTTGGTTTACACTAAGTTCAGCACAGTTCTATATATTGGACGTATTCATCATTGCTTTTCGAATACGACATGTATTCTTTATTTTGCAATGTATTGGTATTTAGTATTTTTAATTTTTATCTAAGCATTTTATTGAAGTATTTTAAAGGATATGACGTATTGTATTTCCTGTTTGTTGCGTATTTGAATGATGAAGTGCTATTTATGTTGTTACGTCTGATGAAGCGGATCTACCGTGAAAGCGCTTACGTGATTAAACTCCAGTCTTATTCATCTTTGTTTTGGATTCTTGACTGCTTTACTTATACTCATTGTGCATATACTTCGCTACTTGGTGGGTTCACGACGTTTTTGTATATATATATATATGTATATAAAAAACAGCATATGTGTGTGTGTATATATGTATGTGTATATGTTTGTGTGTGTGTGTGTATGTGTGTGTGTATATATATATATATATATATATATATATATATATATATATATATATATTAAGGATTGATGGTTCTTGCTCACATGATTTCTTACTTTTTTTGAAGAAAATCCTTATATATTAACAACTGACTTACTAAAATAAGTCCTTGAAAACAATTTTAAGAAATAATGTATATAGTTTGTTGACTACTCACAAGGTTATTGTTGATTTTGAAATGCTTTTATTTTTATAATCAAATATGAATAGAAATGCTACAGTGAAATCTGATATAAAATATTTAATACTTTGATAAAAGTATTATTCAATATAGAAATACTCAAGTGTTTTATCTCGGAATTTAATATGTAAGGAGAACAACTATAAACTATCAAAATGGTTTGTAATTTGTCATATTGTTTTGAATAACACTAAATGTAAAGTCTTGCCTTTGGTTTATGACTGGAAACAAGTACTAATTAATACTCCAGATATGAAGTAGTAGTCGGGGACACACTAGCCACATAATCATTCTTAATTTACATGCACCATGATAATAATATGTGGCATATAAAAAAAATAACCTAATTCTGGCATATTAAACATTTTGTAACAAATTGGACACATAAATATCAATACATTTACTGATATATATATTTACTGGCGGATTGTATTATTTTCCTAAGACCTATAATTACTGTTACATAAACTTAAGAGGTTTAGAGAGATTGATTTAAACACTATTCACAGATTTAGAAGGTTTGCTTGGGTAGTTCATCTAGTCAAGGAAAGAGGTATTTTACCTCATAGGGATAGGAAATGGGTTTTACATTTAAAAATTACATATTCAACAGTTCATTTATTCATTTTTTTACAATGGTTTGGTGTCTATCAGAAATACACAGCATCTGTACCTAAAAGCATTTAGTATCATACTATTCAAATCCTACCAAGAGTAAATATATATATATATATATATATATATATATATATATATATATATATATAAATATATATATACTGTTATACAAAGTCCAATTCAATAGTAAAACATGAAATGTTTGTCTACAAATGTTAATGGTATCAACAGTAGTAACAAAAGGAGGAGTCTATTCAAATATGTAAATCTACACAAGTCACAATTACTATTCCTAAAAGAGACACACCTACTAGATGAAGACATAAAGTGCTTAAATATAAATAATTACAAAGTTTTAGTAAGCTCACAATATAAACAAAAAAAGAGTAGCTATACTACTCCGTAATACAACTATGCCACCTAAAATAATTAACATTCATCAAGACACATCTGGTATGTTTTGTCTGGTGTCTATTGTATTAAATAGAAAAATATACACCTTGATCAATTTATATTGGATACCAGGACTAGGAATTGGAACAGTTAAACATCATTTTGAAGACATAATACATTTATCTAAAGGCAGCCTGATAATAGCCAGTGATTTTAATTGTATAACAGATGGTAAGGATACAGATTCAAAAACCACAAGAAGAAAGCAACCTATATCAATGGCACTTTTAAAGTTTATAGATACAGCATGTGTAAAAGATATAAATGATTATGCAGATCCAGATTCATTAATTTACTCATTTCACTCATTTAGACACAAGACTAATTGTAGAATAGATAGGATATATGTATCTAATGACTTAATAACAAAAATTGATATAATTAAAATTATAAAGTGCCGTTTATCGGATCGTAATGCTCTAGTCTTTGAAATAGAACTCACACCTGCAAACACAAAACCCATCACAAGAATACCCTCTTATATCACAAAGCTAACAAACTTCAAAGAATTTTTTGAAAAAGAAGTTAAAACTTTCCTTGAACTGAACTCTACAGAGGGCATTTCAGAAATATATATCTGGGACTCACTAAAAGCATTTATATATGGGAAAATACTATCTTGGTACATCAATAAAAGGAAAATATTGAATAAAGATTTATTAGAACTGCAAAATAAAGCTGACAATCTGAAGTTAAAAATTCAAAAAGGGGACACTGAACTAGTACAAGAACTAATACAAACAAATAAATGTGCATAAATACTACATCATAAGATTATGATTAATTTAGAAAAAATAAAACTAAATTCCTATACCACAAGTCCAGCACATCAGAGACAGTTAGCCAACAGAACAAAAAAGTTATCAAATCCAGGCAAATAAAAGAATTATATATTCCTAATACTAAGAAAAAAGCTACAGATCTAAATGAAATGTTAGAAGCCTTTAGACTTCGATATAACTTTGATAATTCCACAAATCCCCGGGAAGCACACTCCAAAGATATAAATAATTTTCTTAAAAATAAAATTTCCACTAGACTAACACAAGAACAAATACATATTATAAATAAATCAGTTACCATGACAGAACTGAAATCACAAATTAAAAAACTTAAGGCAAGTAAAACTCCAGGCCCTGATAACGTGTTGCCAGAAATGTACAAATTAATACCCAATCAAGCTATATCTTTACACTTAAAAGTATATACCATAATTAAGCAAGATATAAATATTCTACCCTCCTGGAAATACTCATTGATTATCCCAATAATTAAAATAGGCAAGGATGAGAAACAATGCTCATCATACAGACCAATAACCCTGTTAAACATTGACTATAAAATGTTCATGTCAATATATGCAGACAGGATCAAACACTTTCTCCCCATGTTAATCCACAAAGACCACACTGGATTTATTAAAGGAAGAAACACACATGACAATCTTAAAATAATACTGTCACTAATTGATTATAGTAAACATACAAACTCAGATTTAAACATAATCTCCCTAGACATTAACAAAGCCTTTGATTTGGTTAACTGGAACTTCCTTGCATTAGTATTAAAAGAATATAAATTTCCCTCAACTTTTAACACACTTATCCAGTCATTATATAAAGATTCTATTCCATATGTCAAACTAGGTTCACATAGATCAGGTCCTATACAAATTAAAAAAGGAACTAAACAAGGTTGTCCCTTATCACCAATGCTATTTGCATTACTTATTGAACCCTTTGCAAATCAGATTAGATCAGATAACAATATTAAAGGCATATACATTAATAAAACATTAAACCTTAAATTACAACTCTTTGCCGATGACATTCTTTTAACTATCTCAGAAACTAGCACATCTTTGCAAGCTTTATTTAGTGATATAAATAATTTTCAAAGTGTCTTGGGTTTACAGTTTAATGAAAACAAAACAAAAATCATGCTATGTAATACTAAAAAAATATTTAATCAAGAACTATTCTAAATACTTAGTAGATAAAATACAATACTTAGGTATAACTCTGCTTGAGGATTTAACTGACTCACTTATATACAACTATAAAAAAAATACTGGATGAAATAGAGCAAACAATATCTAACTGGAACACAGATATGTTTACAATAGCAGACTGACTATGTCTTATCAAATCAATAATTTTTCCTAAGATACTATGTATAATACAAAGTTTTTCACTCCCACCTCCCAAGTATATCATTCAAAGATATAACAAACTAATATTGAACCTTTTATGGTTCCTAAGCAAACCCAGAATTGCTTTGAATAGACATTTACCAAATTGGGGGATGGTGGAATTAATTTTCCAGACATAGACACCTGCATTATATCTGCTGTTATTAAAATATAACTTTATGGTCAAATACCCACTACTTTCCTATTTGGAAACAAATACATGAACAGATTTATATAGAAATTAGTTACAAGCATATACAAGACCATCTAAATATCATACCATCACCTCTAGTCCGGATGATAAAGAGTCACTTAGTGGGGAAGAATAAAAGTAACAAATTGCCATCAAAATATATAAGTATTACATTAACAACTTTCAAAGCTTACATAAACAAAGTCCCAAACATAAATTCTTGTTTTTTATTTTTTACTTTTCCCATAGCATTTACACCCACTATCTTTGATACATTCCAAACTCAGAAAATGAATCACTTAAGAAAGGCTCAATGAACTAGTGGCACCAACTGACAGAACAAGGGAAACATTAACTAATGAACAAATAATTAGCAAATATAATATAAACAATGATTCATGGCTGCTTCTGCAAAATTTAAGACAATATCTTATAAACAAAAGTGAACAAATGCATGCTTCAGTCAGACATAATGTTCCAAACTTCATTGAATATTTTATTATAATCACAACTCAACCTTATCAAGGTAGGGGTTACCTGTCTAATATTTATAAAATTATTAAAAAAACAAAAGTCTACCCTGTAAACACTTACTGGGACTATTTCACACAGATAAACAACCACCCTCCCACCGAGGAAGAAAAAAAGACCATCTTAAAATCCTCAAAACAGTCAAAATTATCATTATACTGGCAACTATTCACCTGGAGATATTTACACAGAAGTTTTTATACTCCACACAAATTAGCTAAAATGTTTGATAGTGAGGATCAATGCTGGAGGTGTCAGACTAAAACAAGAGCTGACTGGCAACATGTATTTTATGAATGTAAATGTCTCACTTTGTATTGGAATAACATTAACTATTTTTTCCAGATTGTCTTCAATGATAATTATCAATTAACAAAATCAATGACATTATTTAATTCTCCCATCCCGGACTGCGTACCTAAAAAGTCTTTAAAATCTTATGGACATTGATGGCAGTAGCATGCAAAATCATCACCATTCACTGGAAAAGTGCGACTTCTCCCACTTTCAAGGAATTTAAAAACTTATCTTTAATAGTTGGACATATGGAAGTATCCCCACTGAAAAATAGAACTACCAGACCTACATCATTCTACAACTCTTGGATGAAAAGTCTGGAAATATTTGAGAAAATGGACAAAGATATATAAACTAATATATCATTCTTCACAATGTGTTTAAAAAGTATTTAGTGCTTTCTTCTGTATAGACACCAATGTATATAGGTTCATAGGTAGGTACTAGGCTATTGGCCCCAGGGCCTATACAAGCCTAGTCAAAAATGTACCCTGGCTTTCGCCACCCAAGAAAATTATTTTCCTGTGCCCCTGTCAAGCAGAACCACAGAAGTGATCCTCGGGGTGAATTTCCTATTACCCATCCAATCATCAAGATTTTTCTTGAAGAGTGCTAATGAGGAGCTCTGTTTGACATAGATAGGTAGTCTGTTCCAGAGTATGGGAAGTGTCTGGGACAGGAATCTATCCCTCCAGCATGTTCTGTTTATTGTGGTGACAAGGTTTAGGTCCCTAGAGCGTGTAGCTCGGAGGGATTGGGATTTCTTTAAGTGGAGCATGTCCAACAGCTCTGGGTTTGACATAGCTTTCTATGTTAGGCAGAGATCGCCTCTGAGTAGGCGATATGCAATGGAGTAAAGCTGGAGTTTTTTGAGACGGTCTGCGTAAGGCATCTGTTTGAGGCCAGTAATCCTCTTTGTGAGGTATTTTTGCGGCCTTTCCAGTTGTTGTAGATGTCTTGTGAGGTACATACCAAAAGGGGCGTTGTACTCTATAATGAGTCTAATGAGTGATGAGTAGAGAGGAACAATGACCTCTTTTTTCTGGATGAAAAACCTTTTGTGATGAGGTGTGCCACGTAGAAGGATTTCCTGACCACTTTGGCGATGTGATTATTAAAGGAGAGACTGCTGTCCACCTGTGTCCCAAGGTCTCTTATCACACTTTCGGTGTTAAGTAGACTACCGCCTATGTGGTAGTTCATGGGTACAGAATTTTTACCAAAGAGGATGACAATGCACTTTTTGGCATTGAGCTTGAGACCATGTCTTTGACACCAGGCATTTGTCTCAGTGAGGCCCTTTTGTAGGATGTCCACATCATTAGGAGTTTCAGTTATGGCTCCTAGTTTGCAGTCATCTGCAAATTTAATTAGCCAAAGACCTTCTGTGTTAGCCTGTACTTCAGAGAAGTAGATACCAAACAGGAGAGGACCCAGGACTGAACCCTGTGGTACTCCACTTGTCACTGGTCTGAAGTCTGATTTGGAGTCTGCTACTTTCATAGTGTGAGTTCTTTCAGTAAGCCAGTTGGCAACCCATCTTGTGACATAGGGATTTATACCTAGTTTAGTGAGTTTAGTTATATATAGTTTTGTAGTTTATAGGTTATACAATTGTATATATGTTACCTATTATGTATTCATAAAATGTTTAACAAAATATGATATTCAAAAATAAAATAAAAAAATTTTAAAGAAAAAAAAGTCTAAATTGTTTCCACTGCTAAAACACTCTGCTTCTTTTTTCTGTACTGAATAATTAAGCTTGTCAATATTATGTACTAGAAGGAACATGATTGTGTTCATAGTCTGTAACGAGGTAATGAATAAAGAATTATGTTGCTAAGATTTTAAAGCTGTCCTTTTACTCAAATGTGGAAGGAAGTGAAATCCCTTGAACTGTAACAATTTAACAACAAAACAAAGTTGCACAGGGAGGTACACTGTCTCAGACCTTATCTTAAGTTCACTGGCATTTAGCCGAATCCTTAAAGATGTGAGTCTTAATAAACTTGATGTTTTTAAAGAAGTGTATGGCAATGATTATGACAAACAATCTCTGTAATGCAACTTCTACACATTCCAAAGTGCACAGATATATTTGAGCCAGAATGTACTTTACAAAATAGCCATGTAATGCATAAATTGATGAGATTTCTATAACAAACATTGCTGGTATAAAAAGTTTGCCTTCAAACGTACTAGCTAGATGGTTTGGCTTCTTAGTAAAGACCATCACAAGTAGGCATAGTGCAGAGAATGTAAATTTGTAATGCTGACTCACCCTTCCACCAAAAAGGAAGTATTGCAAGCAGTTCCAAAACACCCCCCACTTGGGTTTTGCCGCAGGCTGTTGACATCATAGGGAGCTAGACTGCAGAGTTATCATTGTAGGTGGTAGATAGCAAATGCAAAAAAATTCAAAATTACCACTGACTGAGCTTTATCCTGAAGGTGGAGATGAATTATTTTCCAAAGAAATGTGAGGTTTAGTATGAAAAAAGGTATTTCTCCTTTTTGACAGCCAGCTGCAACGTGCAGAAATACAAGAATGTAAAGCTGATAGCTTTACAGCAAATTAATAACATTGTAAGGGAGAAAAAGCATTTGTACATTCCCTCCAGTACAAGTCTTTTGAGTGTGTACCTTTAACCCCTAGTGGGTGCGGCCTAAACCTTTAAAAATGAAGTTATCACCTTACAATTCTAATAAATACTCATTGACAGAGGTCAAATATCAGTACAATTGTGTTTGCCATCATGTATGCTTCAAGATAAAACATTCTGATACCTTGCATGTAGCGTGGTTTTGGAATTATTAATGAAAGTATGAACAAGTAATATTTGATGCCTAGAGGAGCAGTAGGGGGTAACTGCAGATGCACCTGGAGGCGTCACTCGGATGTAATGAGTTCTGAGTTTGCAGTGCATGTGAGGATGGGAATTTTCTTTTAAGGATGCCTGGTCTTGTCTATCCTCCATTCATGAGTTTTGATGGGCATTTTGGATGGGAGCCACTATGAGAAGTTGACTCCAGGTTTCTCAGATGCAAACTCTTCAGTTGAAAAGGATCAAGCAATAATACATCAAACCTAATGAGCAGAGTACAATTAACAATTTTCTGAAAGATACAAGCTCCCCAGAACTCAGTATATGGAGATATTGACCCCCTGACCCTTGCATAAATATACTAACTCCATGGTTGCACAGCCTGCAAGGATGAAAAACATAAACTGCAGATTCACAGTTTCTTTAGTAGAAAATGTGGCTGGGGTAAGGTAACAATGGGGAAAAGAGACAGGGAGCAAACAACTGACTAAGAAGTTGTTGCCCACACCTATAACCTTTTAAATGCTTCCTTTAGGGTAATAGGGGCAAGGTCCTCTCTAGTGATTACTTTCAGGTGACTGTCGTATATCTCCAGAGAAGGGTTAAAATCCTCTCTGTTGTGGTGATGGGCGTGCACAACCTTCCTTTGTTTTCTCCAAATTTGACTCCTTTAGGGGAAAAACTTGTAAGCATCAGCAGTAACCTGCCACAAGTCAGTCTGTATATTCAGAGGTCGTTCTGTGAAGTCCGCTAAAAGTAGTTTTTGTAAATGGCCACTTTGGCGATGTGATTATCAAAGTTGTGAACACTCCCAGGAACTAGATACTAAGGAGAACAGTTCACCTTCCATTGGAACACTTGTAGAAGTGGGTTCTGGGAAGCATACAAGGTGACTAAGGAAGTTTTGTGTTGGCTTGAAAGCTTGACATTGATTTGAAAGCTTACACTACTTTTATTTTTGCAGTGAATTCATTTAATTATGTCTTTAGCCATTTTATGTGAACTTTAAACCTAACATAAAACTTGCCATGTCCTGCAGTTATTTAGCCCACATTTTGCTTACTTCTGTAGTAACAATCGGGTTTCTTATGAGTTACTGTCACAGTCTTATTTCTCATAGGAGCCAGTTCTTTAGATAAAACAGAAACAAGGTTCTAGTACACATTTTTTTCTGATACCCAGGGAATTAGATTTCGCCTCATACTGGATCTCAGTGTCTTTAGCCTTCAGATCAGATACATGAAGTTTCACATGGTAACACCTCAAATCCTTATCACTCTTTTACCTGAAGGCATTTTAAGGAAATCAGTAGACCTTATGAATGCAGACTGTTAGATCAGTGTTTAGGATTCTCTCAGGCTTCTGTGGATGGCTTTGGGTGTTTATTTTTACATGATGCTACCGTATGGACTTTCCATTTCCACTGCTCCCAGTATATTTACCCAAGTATTGTCCATGTTGCCAGTGGTCCTTTGACAGCATAATCTTCTTCTTCTAATAGATCTTTTATGGTTGGTGACCTTCTTCCTGGAGTCAGCAGATACTACTGTAATCTGAGCTTTGCTGTTGCAACAGTCACTAGGAGTCATTATCATCTTGGAAGCTGTCTCTGATTCTACTGTGGCAGATTTTCTTCACAGGAATGGTACTGGGCACAATTCAGGATTGTGATTGCCTCCCAAAAGATTCTGGAATGCATTTGTGAGAGGAACTCAAGACCATCTTTTTTCACATCTGTTTTAGTTCCTAGCAATGACAGTGATTATGGAACCCTCAACTCATCTTCTTATGTTCAGCCAGTAGTGGGCTATTTGTTGGCATTGGCTAAAAAAACATCATTTCCTCACTAATTTTCTGCTTCACAGACCTTGCTTTTTTTTAGTGTGACGGGTCTTGGCCCACAAGCTGGAGTTGGAAGTGGAGGTTTTCCTTTTTGCCTTCTTATCTAATTGTGACATTAACCTTATTGCTGGAGAAGTGAGGATCCCGTTTGCTTACCATGGTTCAAGTTCAGTTATCTCTTTCAGAGCAATGTCTTTGTATCACTCTCTGAGAACTGATGGAATTTTTCTGTCCTTTCAGGTTCTAGAGTCACGCACTTCTAAATCCCATCTCTTTATGGTGAAGTCAGACAACCAAATGGAAGTGTGTTTTCTGAAAAAGCACTGTCAGACTTACTTTTGTTCCCTGCCTGGCAACTGTTCTTCATCTGTAAATGGGCCACAGACTACTGTAGTTTTGTCTGGTAGACTATGTACTGAAAGATTCTGATACCTTAGGAATAGTTCGGAAGTCTGTGTCAGTCAGGAGATGGCTCAGGTGGTATTCAGGATGTGGGACACTGTAGATGTACATTTGTTTACAGGTTTTGAGAATGCTTTTTTGTTCCTGATTTGCTTCCTGCAACAAGATTGGGGAGAGGTGCAGATAATGTTGTCTAGAAGAAGATCCTGTTTGACCCAGCCCTCTTCTGTTTGACTCAGCCCCCTTCCACCTCACCTTTTTTTGAATTTCCAGCTAAAAAGACCCATCACATTTGGGGGAGGGCAGAGACAAGTTGGTTTCAGGTCTCTGAAATCATGGCCAATCCAGATATAATTCTTTTCTGAGTGCTCAAGGTATTATAACTTTAGAAGGATGACCGCTTCTACCTGAAGACTTGGTTGTTGTATTAGAAACTCTTCACCGATTTAGGCCCAAGCATGAAATGTGTAATTCACTGGAATTTATAAGAAACCCTTTTCTTGGATCATGTGTAGAGTAAGTTTGAGATATCCTCCATTTGTACAAAAGGGCACATCTTCCCCCAGTCTGCCAGGACTGGAACATACTTCATACCACAGACACCGAGTTAATCTAGACTCCAGTTACTCTACCATCAAGGCACAATATTCATCCTTCTATGGTCTATTGAAAGGCAAAAGTCTGGCTTGTCACATGCTGGATTAACAGTTTTGAAGGGAGTTTTTTCATATTTGGCCTCCTATGAAGAACTCTTCATTACTATGACTTGACCTTCATGACTGACATGATACATTTCAGACCATCAGGATCTTACAATCTGATATTTTTGTTCTGAAGACAGTGTTTATGGTAGTCATCAATTTACCTTAACAAACTTCTGAGCTTCAGCTTCAAATTCCTCTGTAAAGAGTTGTAGTTGGTATTCCACATGGACCTATTTTCCATGAGGATGAGTCCTCATATCCTGGCAAATGTAGTGTCAGGGATGTTGCTCAATCATTTAGCTCATAATCAAGTACATTCTCCATAGCCTGGATGTTCACCATCAGTTATGATTTTATTTCTGCTGAGTTCATGAATGGCAGAGCTGTTTATCCCCCATTCTTCCTAGCAGGGAGGGGGTTGCAATGTCCATTGAGATGTAACCACTGCATTTCATTAATTTCTTTTTTGTCACCAGAGCTTTTGGCAAATGTTGAAAAATGTCATTCACCTAGTGGAGGAATCTTCTGATGCTTGTTTCAGAAGTGTACCAGCTCAAGGCATCTGTGCCATCAACACTTGGTTATTAAAGAAGGGACTCCTTCGGGAGGAATTTGCCTTAGGATGAGACTATCTGTTTAAATGAAAGGATAGTTAAACATGTGCGTATAGCCAGGATCCTTGAAAATCTAGCTAAATGTAATGTAGAGAGTAGTTTATGCTAACATGAGCAAAGACTGCTTTGGAGGAAAATGCACCTGTATGCTGACAGGATCATAATTCTCAACCCCTCAGCACAAGAAATCTGGACAAAGCCTAAAATAATGAAGGGGATCAAAAGCCCATATTTAAGAAAAGGTTTTAAATATTGCTCTTATAACCTTAAAAAATGTTGCTAGAATAACTGAATTTGTGTCAGCATACCTTTTCTGAAGGAAATGCAGTCTGAAACTCAAATGCATGTCATTATTGAGTGACTTCAGTCCTCAGTGACTGGACAGAAAAACACAAATGTTATGGGGAGTAAACTAAAAAAATGAGGACATTCTGCGAAAATCTGAGCATTTGAGAGGTATGGGCAGGATTGCTTTTTTTTTTTTTTTTTACATCTCATGTTGAACAAAGAGGAACACACAACAAGAACCGTGGATTCCATCTGCCTGTTAACAGATACACATGACAAGAGAAGGTATTTTTTTCCATCCTCTGGTGTGACCATGGCTTTATCATGAAGCTTTGTGTCATTTGTTGCATTTTGTATTTAGTAGCAAACTACCATTGACATAGCCCCTTCTTCTGTACTGTACTCTCTATCCGTTCGCTATTACCACTGTTTTGCATTTATTAGTCCCTTTCTGTCATCTCTTTACTTTGGGTTTTCTGGACTATATGTTTGCATCTCCTGCTTTACAATGCAGGCATTCCCATCTATAAATACTGATACACTTACATGTTTTCTATGGTTCTCACTGATTGCCTCCAAGATGTTATATTTGCCACTCAGCTTCTGTCTCTCTCTTCTCCTCTGCCCCACTCCCAATCCCAATCACCCCCCACATTCCTATCAACCAGTCAGTTTGTAGCTCTCTCACATCGTACTTTAGATTTCTTATTGCTTACTCCTCCCACTAGCATCTTTCTACCTCATTACCCCCTCCTTTGACTCCCCAACCCAACTCATATCTTGACTATCCTGATGTTATTACTACCCTCTTTTCTTCTTACTCTTACCTGCCCCACAAAGGATTCATCTCAGAACCCCCATCTGCACTTATCAGCAGTTTGCCTACAAAAGCCATAACCATACAGATGCCAATCTTGTTAGCTACATATATGCAACTGTCTTCTCCCATTACAGCCTATATTTTCAGTGCAATATCAATGTAAATATATCCTGGTCATTCTTACGTCTCTGTTACGATTACAAGCTGCAGACCTACTTTCATGTCGTTTCTCCCTTGCCCCAACTACAACTTAGCTACTTCTAAAAACTTCACACTTTGTTATGTAAATATTGGCAGCATCAACAATAAATGGTCCTAACTTGAACCCTGGTTACTATAACACTCTTTCCAGTTCATCAGCATTTCTAAATCCTGGTTAAAAGACTCTTCCTATATTTCAGCTTATTTTACCTTCAGCTGTACAATCCTTACAGACAGTTGACAAGGCACTCACACCACGCTTTTCATAAAAAAAAAATGGTAATCTTTTTCCCACTCGTAACTGTTAAAAGCAGCTCCACTGCTGATGATAGCCCACAATGGCTACTATTGCAGCCTTTGCTTAAAGTACTTAATAAACTTAGCAGAAACAAATATAAAATCCCTTGTGAACAAGGAACAAAAAATCCAGGCTGAGAATGTATTCCAAAATAACAGCAAGAAATCCACGAATAAATGTTCAGGTACCAGTTTATTAACAGAGGACACAAGCGCTTTCACAGTTGCTTCTTCAGGTGTTCCACACCTGAAGAAGCAACTGTGAAAGCGCTTGTTTCCTCTGTTAATAAACTGGTACCTGAACATTTATTCGTGGATTTCTTGCTGTTATTTTGGAATACATTCTCAGCCTGATTTGCTCCTGTTCACAAGATTATATTTGTTTCTGCTATATTGCTGCTTTTTGGGCTCTATTTTTGCTACTTAATAAACTTATTACTGCAATATATATTCCACCCCATCCGCTGTTTTATTTGAAAACACTATTTTCATATTTTCATTTGTGTATTGCACTAAATTGTGCAATATGCAAATTATCATAAGTTATTGATTGTAGGTGTCCTAACTCTAGATTGGTTATGTTCCATAAATAAATAAGTAAATAAATAAATCTACAGAATTGCCACCTGAGAATCTTACACAAATGGTCATCGATGGGACCATGCCCAACATATCAAACTCCAAATCATCACTCCTAAATATTGTGCTTAACAATATTCCAGAGAAATTGCATCTTTTGTACCTCCTACCAAATTCCCTCAGTGACAATTGCCTCTTCATTTCTTGATCATTTAAATGTAAAACACTTCCTCCACAAATTACGCAAACAAGAACCACCCTGGCCAGCTCTGCAAACAAACAGTTATACAAGGACGTATTCACTGGACTTTCCTCTACAACTGCACTGGCCCTGTTTCTGCTCTGTCAGCTTTCTATAACCTCCTTTATCCTGTGCAAGATAGATGTTCCTCCATCAGAAAAATGAGAAAATGTGGGACACCAAGTCCATAAACAACTGATAAAATCAGATACCTTATGAAGCTTGGGGAAAAACTTAGATAGAATGGAAAGCAGACCCTTCCCACCTAGAAAAGTATCATACATATTATAAACGTAGGAGAAATACTAGGCTAGAACTAGTCATGCCAAAGCTGAGGATTGCAGAACACTTCAAAACACTACTTTAAGACATCCCAAGAAATTTTGGAAGGGATTGAAAACCCTTGCTGCCTCTGCTGTGTTTCCTGAAACCAACTCTGGACAACCGTTATCCCCCCTCACTTCTTGTAATCTCCCTTGTGGATCAAATACATTAGTTATTAACTCCCCCCCCCCCCCAAAACAACACCTTCCATCCTATTTCATCAAATTATTGAATGACCAACATTTCGCTTTTATGGAAACAGAAGCACATCTTGAAAAGACTGTAACTACTCCTGTAATCCATTCTTCCATAATGTTCTTTCTGATATTTTAGGTTAAGTAGTAAAGTACTCTGTAAGCTTCCTTCATTTCTGTTTAACCTAGCACTAATCACCAAACACTCCCCTACAGCTTTAAACATAGTCTAGCTCTTCCCCTACCGTAAGTTTCAAACCCTACTTCGGCTAATGA
The DNA here is from genome assembly GCF_019279795.1 of Protopterus annectens. Taxonomy (NCBI): domain Eukaryota; kingdom Metazoa; phylum Chordata; order Ceratodontiformes; family Protopteridae; genus Protopterus; species Protopterus annectens. The sequence goes on from NC_056731.1 coordinate 322,219,672, forward strand.
CTACCACCCCATCAGCAGCCTTTGTCCTCTCACCAAAATTCTTGAAAAGATAATTTATAACCAAATCCTAAAGTATATTGTAATCTTGGTAATTGTCAGCAAAGGTTCAGACATGGCTAAAGTACCAACACAGCCATATATTCCCCTGTTGATCAATACAGAGCAGTAAAATAACTGGGGCAATCTGTCTAGACTTTAAAAAGGCCTTTAACACTGTTGACCACTCCCTACAACTTGAAAAAAAATCATTAAATCAGGCATCCTTTCTGTGGTTCTGCAGTGGTTTAAAATTTATCTAATTTGTTCATAGTTTCATAGGGATATAGATTGGATATGGGTGATTGAGCATTTACAAGCTTCCCCATTCTAATAGGGAAATAGGTGACAGACCATGGGCAAATATATGATTCCCCATCCACTGATCCAAGTTGCAGTTGAGTAATTGTAGGGAGGAACTCTACTTCATATGGATGATAAGCCTATTCCAGAGAAAGGGTAGTCTCTGAGACACATACCTGTCAGTTCAACATGTTTATTTATATTGCAGACATAAGTAAGGTCCCTAGATCCAGCGTTTTTAATGCCATTTGTTTTGCAGATGTGCAATATGTTCTTAAGGGCTGGATCAGAGGATGCTTTGAAAGCATGGCATTGATCACCTCTCAGTAGTCTGTAGGAGACAGAGTACAAGGATAAGGCTTTGAGGCAGTCTGCCTAGCACAGGTTGTCTACAGCATGCATTTCTTTGTCAGAAATCTGTATGAATTTCCAGTTTTTGCATATTCTTGGTCAGATACATACTAATGGAAGAAGTGTACTTAATGATTGGTCTATTAAAGGAAAACTCCACCCTAGAATTAAAAGAAACTGTTTTTTTTACTCTATCTTTGTTTCCTGACTTGTTTTAACACCTCAGAATCAATTTAAGTGCTTTATTTGTAATTTCCGCCTGTTATCTACAAAATGGCTATCAATGGGCATTGATGTATCAATGTGATCTTGTACTCTCTCAGCCCTTTCTCTTTCCCATAATACTTTGTATGACTCGTACCAGACATAAGGAAGTAACTTTGAATTGCCATGCCATTGACATATAATGGGATTTATGTTATTTTCTTTACCTTCTGTAAAAGGACTGCTTCTTTTCTGTTTCTAATCACCCTCATTTATGTTTGGCTCAGACCATGCTGTACACTGTACTTAGAAGTTATCCAGCTACAGCCAGAAAAGTAACGAAATTTGTTCAGTGTTTTCTTTGGCAGTTCAAGACGAATTGAGAATCCCTCCCCGACACCACTGCAGTGGTATTAAAACGGTCACTGCACTGAGAGACCCTTGCAGAATCAATTCCTCAGACTACAAACGAAAATCATGAACAAATACCTGCAATTTAGTTACTTTTCTGACTGTAGCTGGATAACTTCTAAGTACAGTGTAAAAAAAAAGGTCTGGGCCAGACATAAATGAGAGCGATTAGAGACAGAAAAGAAGCAATCCTTTTACAGAAGGTAAAGAAAATAACAGTGACCCTCCCAAATCCCTATATATGTCAATGACATGGGGACTCAAAGTTACTTATGTCTGGCTTTAGTAATACAAAGTATTATGGGAAAGAGAAAGGATTGAGGGAGTTGTGGAAAACAGGTTAAGATTTCAAATAAAGCACTATTTATTATTTAAGGGTCGAGTACAATGGAACAGTGATATCTTTGGACCTAGATGTCCTACCCTTGCTTATAAGTTGCACAACATAGAATGATTTCCATACTATAATAGACACATGATGATCAAAGGCCAAGTCACTGCCTACATGTGTTCCCAAATCCATTACCACAAGGTCCATTCTTAGGGGGTGCATTATCAATGCAGTAATTTCCAGAGGTGGTTGTCTTTCTGAAACAGTACCATTATACATTTTTTGGCTTTGGGTTTTAGACTGAGACTTGTGGCACTGGGTTACTCATCTGTGTCAGGCTCTCTTGGAGGATGCCTTTGTCTTTGAGGGATTCTTTGACTGTACCTAGTTTGCAATCATCTGTGAACTTTGTCATCCAGAGGCTTTTGTTGTTGGCCTTGACTTCAGAGAAGTATATGCCAAAAAGAAGTAGCCCCAACACTGAGCCCTGGGGGACTCTGCTAGTGACTGGCCTTTTTATGGAGGTAGACTCACCTGTCCTGACTTCTTGTGTCCATCTGTCAGCCAGCTGACTATCCAGTGGGTGACATATGGGTTTATACCTAATTTCATCAGCTTCTGTACAGTGCCCAACTGCAGTATTGTGTCAAATGTTTTGGCCAAGTTGAGATTGGCAGTACGTACCATTTTGCCCTTATCCATTGATTTTGGTGACCTTCTTGAAGAAGTCCACTGGGTTGAGTAGGCATGATCTGCCCTTAACAAAACCAAACTGGGTTGGATCCAATACCTGAAGGTTTCCAATGTCATTATTTATCACGTCCATGATTATTCTTTCCATGGCCTTATGTATACAGTTAATCAGGCTTATGGGTCAGTAGTTTACTGAGTGTGTGTATGGCCTGCCATTGTACAGGTGGAGAACAGTTGCAGCCCTCCATTTGACTGGCATGAAGCCTGTTTGGAGGCTATGATTGAATAGTGCTGCTAGTGGCCCCATTAGATCAGGATGCCTCATTAATAACATGAAGCATGGAATATTGTCAGGGTCATCAATGCAGTGTTTTTAGCCTGGGGGAGTGCATTGAGAAAATATTCCCCAGTGATATTTGTGAAGCAATGGTTGGGGGTATTTCTTGAGAGATTAATTTAATCAGCCAATAGGTTTGATATATCCTCTAGCTTAGTATAGTTGTCTCCATTATCAGTTAGTTTGGAATATGTCTGTTTACTGCTTTTGAAGATTTGAAATAGCTGAAGAATGCCTTATGGTTATCCTCATCTTGAGAGGTTACGTTTACATCAAATTTAAATTTGGTAGACTTAAATTAGTACCCTCAAGTTGTTTATTTAGTTTGATGAGGGAGGTCTTTTCTTGATGGGTATTGCATTTCCTATTTCCTGAATTTATTTTCTTCTTTTTGATGTAAAACTTATTGATGTTGGGATTTTGAGTTTGTCTTGTGCTTATTTCAGGTAGATACCACTGCCTCTGTGGAGCTGTGTGCATGATAGGAAAAGGCTTTTGTGAACAACTCAAAATAGGCAGCAGTGTTTCTTGGGTTTGGAGGAGGTCAAAATTTTGCCAAAGTATCACTTAAAAGTAGGAAATTTGTCTTAGAATAATTTTGTAAATATTCCAGGGTTACCAGGGAGTTGGGTTGAATTGAAAGTGATTCAAGTTTATTTATTTAAGTGGTATGGATTTCCTGGGTCATAGAGGGTGACCTATACAAAGATATAGTGTGGGACGTAGCTTATGGTGATTTGTACATGGAGGAGCTCAAGTGTGCCATACAGCTTAACCAGACATGGGGTGTGATTTTTTTATATAAATTGAGACACTTCCACCTTTTTTGGGGTCTTTATTATATCAGCGAAAAGTAAATACAACAAATACCTCTTCATCAACCTATGTATAGTGAAAGCAAAACTCCATGAACAGTTGTTGCATTAAAATTTTTCCCACAGTAAGTAACCAGTGGGCCAACATAACAATCGCATAAAAACAGAAAATTTTAAAACCCACACCCCCCTAACTAATTATACCAACTCTGAGATCACACTACAGTGGGGAAAAGGGCAAATTCTCGAAGATGGCCCACTGGTTACTTACCATGGGAAAAATTTTGATGTAACGATTGTTCGCGAAGTTTTGCTTTCACTGAAAACAGTTTAATGAAGAGGTATTCAGTATATTTACTGTTTGCTGATATAATGTAGACCCACCTTTTTCCCCTTTTCTATGAAATAGCTGGTGTAAATGTATGAAAGGCGTTATAGCCCTGCAGTGCCAGCATGCTCTCTCTGTATTTAAACCATGTCTCAGTAACTATACAGATGTCTACATTCTGTAGTATTAGAAGAGCTTGCAAATTGTGAAGTTTTTTATTTAGTCTGCTGGCATTGAGCAGTATCACCATTAGGTAATTCTGGATTGGTTTAGCTGTGTTGGAAGGTTTATCACATTTACAAGCCTAAAAAGGCATTTTGATAGTAGACAAGGTTTTAGCCAATGTATGAAAGCCTAGAGGGCACAAATGCAGACCATCCCTGATGAAGCATTGTGGTCTGTAAACCATATTCTCCCAGGCTGATAAATATAGGATCCCCCCCCTCGAATGACACCAAAAAATAAGACAGTTATTGACTTCCAAGATGGCTGCAAACTGATCAACAGCTTAACTTCAGCTCTCCCAGTGTGATAACAGCAACTGAAAAAAAGGAGTGCCATTGAAAAAAAATTTTTGGTAAAATTCAGTTGCTAGCTAGTAAAAATACTGCCTGGATACCAGCAAAGAAGAAATTTGGGAAACCTGAAAGAAAATCAAACAGAAAAGATGAAGAAAAAATAAACACTGTCTGGGTAGGCTTCTAGTTCAAGCTTCAGCTTTGGTTTAAGAAATGGCTTCCAGGAATTTAGAGGATAAAATAAATCAATTGTACTCAGAGGTGATTAGAATAAATTAAACATTGAAGGTCTATATCAATTTAAACAACAGAAGGCTGGAAAGAAATAAACAAAAATTTTAACTAGCCAATCAGATGAACTTATAAAACTGCAAAAATCAGAGATTGACTTGAAGAAAAAGCTGGCTGAATATGAGGTTTCTCAAGAAGAGATATTTAAAAAAACAGTAGAGTTGGAAGACAGAGTCCGCAGAGAAAACCTCAGATTTTCTTCTGTACCAGAGAAACTAGAAGGAACAGACTGTATTAATTTTATGACAGCACAAATAAGCAAGTACACTGGTCTTCCATGGCAGAATTTCTTAACTGAAAAAGCACTTTGCTGCAAACCTGGCCATGAAAAAGCACCCAGGACCTATATTAGGACCTATATTAGTAAACATACATTCATACCAGCAGAAACAGTTGATCCTGACAAAATTGTGGCAGAAGAGCAAAATGTTAAAACTAGAGACAGCAGAATGTTTGCAGAAAATGATTATTCACTGTACACCAGTCAAAAGAAAAGCAACGTTATCCCAACAGTCAGGGAATGTTGAAAGGCAGGTGTGAGATTCAAGCTGCTGCTGTATCCAACTGTCTTCATAGTGTTGTTTTCCTGGAGGATCAAACTCATTTTTGACGCATAACAGGCTAAGGAGGAAATAAATAAGTTTATCCAACAAAAAGTGAGTCAGCAAGCAGAAGGAAACTCTGCGTCTCATTCTTCTGATAGAAATGTTCATAGAGAGACTTTGCTAGTGAAACAGTTTACAGTGTTCCAAGGTAAAGTGCTTGAGAGTCAGAAAAAAGTCACAAGAGTTGACGAGAAGAATCAGCAGTACCATGGACTTCAACCAGAATCTGCTGTTGGGAGATGGAGATGAACAGGAAGAAGACCAGCAACTCTGAAATTAGTGAATGAATAGAAAACTGTAAAGCATCTTATCACATTTGTGATAAAATGGCTGAAAAACACAGGACTTTTGTGACTCTGTTTTTTGTGTTTAGGACACTAAAAGGAAGAAAACTATATGTAAGTAAAAATTTTTGTTCTTATTAGTATTTGTATAAAATATTTCATCATATAAACTGCACGTTATGTATGGTAAAACTGTTTTGTGTAGTGTGCAGTCAGTGATATTTTAAATGTGGGAGGAGTCTTTTCAGTGACAGTTGAATGTGTTAAAGATATTAAAGGAAACAAGTACTTTTTTAGTTGTGGCAGATATGTTTTACAGTATAAGAAGAAAAAAAGGCTGGACAAAAGCAAGTTTAATATTCATATGCTGTGATCTTGTCCTGCTGGGGTGGGGGTGGGGTATAAAAGTGCACTGATAAAATGATAGAATTAGAATATTTCTCTTTTTATTTTACAAGTGTGAATGTCTAGATTACAGACTTTGACTTAAGCTGTAAACAGGTATTTTTGTAAAGACGTAGGCTTTAAAAATTAGACAAAATGATGGCAGCCATGAAAACACTAAGCTTTTTGCAACTGCAAATATATTAGCTTGTTTGTTTTCCACTGGCATGTGTTCACTCTGTAGCTGGGGGAAGCTTTGCATTCTTTTCTGAGTGAAATTTACAAATACATATTGCTGATTACATTTCCATGAAGACAAACTGTCTGCAGGTGCAAGCAGTTAACTTTGAGAATTATGAGTATTCTTTGCTGAAGGATATGCAAAATTTAAAGGAACAATGGCAAGCAGTTCAGTGACAAAAAATTAAGTTTGAAATTATGGGAAGTGAATAAGTGGTGGCAGCCTACCTAGCAGCCTTAGTACTTTAATGCAGTTAGAAGAACAGTGTAGAGGGGCGTGGCCAAGGATGAACACAGGATAGCAGCAGATTTCTTCAGCTCCACCAATTTCACAGCACTGACAGGAAATTACTTTAAAAATTAATTTATGAAGTAATTTTCTTTCTAAATATGTTTGGAATATATATTTCTTGAATAATATCTAAAAAAGAAAGAAAATTTTAATAATATTCCTGTCAGAAAACACATTGGAAATTTTTCTGTCAGCTCCTCTGTTTGAAATGAGTTCCAGTAAGACAAATTCTCTAGATCCCAGCATCAAGAAAGAACTTCAGTCTCTGATATCTACAATCCAGCAACTTACTGCCAAAATGGATAAACTGGATACTAAAATTGATACCTTCATAGAAAAAACTACAAAACAAATAGATTTGTTACATATAGACTTGCAACAACAGAAGACTCAGATTACAGGCATAGAAGAGACTGTAAATGACATGGAGAATAGAATCCAAGAAGAAGAAATCAACATTGAGTTTTGCTGAAACAGAACACACATCTACAAACTAAACTTGATGACCTGGAAAATAGATCTAGGCGCAATAACATTAGGATTTTTGGACTGCCAGAAAATATAGAAGGTAACAATATTACTTCTTTTTTAAATACATGGCTCCCTAAAACTTTAGACTTGTCAGAAGCATTTTCTTTTGGTATCGAAAGAGCCCATAGATCCATATCTAATTCTAACTCTAACAAAAAGTATCCTAGATCAGTTATAGTTAGATTTCTATCATCTTTGATAAAGAGATGGTACTTAAATCTGCTTGGGCTAAAGCACCTGTTAAAATTAATGAGGCAACTGTGCGTTTTGACAATGACTATTCTTCCTTGGTAATAACTAAAAGAAAAGTTTTTCTGCCATTAATAAGAGAGCTTAAGAAAGCACAGTTTAAAACCTACCTTCTGTTTCCTGCCAAACTAAAAATCATTCTTCCTGATGGCCCTAGAATTTTTGAAGACTTAGACTCTGCATTGCTGTTTATCAAAAAAAATAAGATTTTGGATAAAATAGAGGAAATGGAATGGGCTAGTCCTTCATTAAAGAGGTTGGCAACAGAAGCTTCATGGAAGACTTCAGAGAAGAAAAAAAGACTAAAAAACAAATGACTTGTTCTATGTTTTTTCTTTTTTTTTCTCTCTCTCCTTTTTCTTCATTATTAATCTTTTTAAATACAGTTACTGCATTTTCAGAAAGCCACAAATATTCTGAAAAGATTTAATCAAAGTTATTTTCTGTGTACAAAGAACTGTTTTTGTTTCATAAATAGTCAAAATATCTGAGGAACTAATAACAAGTTATCAATCAACCTGTTTCTCTTTGTGACAAAGAGACCCAAGGTTAGTAATTTGATACATTTTTTTTCTTTCTCTTTTGTTTTAAATAATGACATTCTTTTTAGATTATGCATTCAGTAAGGGGTGGGGGAGGGCAGGGAGAGAAGTGTAATGAAAATATGATAAGTGGAATAATAACTTATTAATTCCTTTTTAAAAAAAGTATATATGCTGTTTAAATACTGTTGCTAATTATTTTGCCATGATTCTATTGCTTATACTTGTTTACAAATAATCTCTCATGCTTTAATTATTAATAATTAGAACTAAATAGTAGTAAATAATATGTTTCATATCTATCTTTATTAATATAAACAGCAAGTAATATTCCACTGTAGATACTTTTTATAGCTTCCTTTTTATTTTCTATTTCTTCTCTTACTCTCTTTTTATTTTCTACTCTCTTTTTTTTTTTCTTTTTTTTCTTTCTCTTTTCTCTCTCTCTCTTTTTCTTTCATATAAGTACATTTACATGCTTTTGATAATACTGATACAGGTATAAAATAAGATTTGTATAAAAAATTGAATAGGGGCATAAAAAATTAGTTGCATTATATATTGATAACTGTGGGCTTAGTTTCACTGTCATAGAGACTGTACTAACTTGTAAAATACTTTGCGAAGGTTTTGCTCTGTTTAGTTTCATTTATATTGCTAAATGAATGTCAGTCACTTGCATTTATCAAAATTCCCGCCAGAATGTTAAGGGAGACAATTTGGGATGTGGGTTACCTTGTGGATAGTGTCCTCGAGTTGTTTTAAAAGCTTCAACTCTCAGAATTCACGCAGAGAAGCTGAATGCAGTCAATTTGAACTTTGACCCCTGAATTCACACTGACACATCGCAGATTCAAGAAGAACACTCTACCAGGAAGTAGAACTGCTGCAAATGCGACTCTGCGATGGAAAATGAACTCTTTAACATTTAAATGTGAGTTATTTTTTATAATTACTTACTTATTCATGTTATAATTCATAAAATATGAAAGTTATAATGATTTTAAATGATTCAGTATCCCATAGTAAGCAAATGTGATATTTTAGAAGGCATAGAAAGAAAAACATGTATATATATGTTTTTGAAAGTTTACTTGACTGCAACATATTAATGTATGTAAATACTTATGATTTGAACATATTCAATGTTACAATTCATTTGACTTATCTAACTGACAAGCATAAATATCATTATGATTTTATTTTAGAAGAAGTTGTCATGTGACATATTTTAAAGCAGCAGTTCAGATATATAAAATACAGATGGCTTTCTTCACAATAATGCAAGTATATCTGGGAATTTACATAGCTATGCAGTATGATTTGTAACTATTTTTATGAACATAAATATTTTATTTTACTGGCAATAATAAGTATGAGAAAAAAAAGCTTTGATGCAAGTAATTTAAAGTCTTTTAGAAGCTGTTAACTGCATTTCTATGACAGAAAATAGATATATCCTAATATATGTAATGTCTGAACCATAATAGCCTAAGTTATTGACTCTAAATGAACATCAGAACTTATTTTTACAAACTTTGAATAAATTAATATGTAGATATGCCCTCTTTTTTTTTTTTTTTTCTCTCTCTCTCTCTCTCTCTCTTCCTCTCACTTCTTTTATTTCTCTCTCTCTTCTTGGTTCCTAATATCAAGTTTATTTGAATGCTATTTGATTATAAATGTATTATATTAAATAGATGTACATAGCAGTATGAATTGTTTTTAAAAGTTTCTATTTGTTTATATGATGCTGATTTATCAAATGTTTAGCTTTGTCTTACTAGATAATCTAATTGAAAGATGTTAACTTTAGTTAATAATAATTAGTATTAAATTGACAAGGTGGCAGCTGAGGTACTGCTGCTTAGGGTAGGGGGTTAACTTGAGTGGTATGTGCTACTCAAAGTTGGAGTTTTTAACTCCAGGCTGGGTGCAAGGTTTAATCCTTATATTATTTTCTTCTGTTTACTGTTGTTTGTATATAGTTCTGACATCCACAATACATTTTGTAAGCTCATTGTCACTACAAACAAAATTGAAGCTTATACAAAATCCCATAAGAGTTTCAATAAATACAGCTATATTTAAAGGTACACCTAAATAAGGAGGTATAACATTACTTATTTTGTTAATTGTTATTCTGATTATAAGTTTTATATGTTTTAAAAATGCCAAATGACTTCTCTAAAAGGAATTTCTTTAAACATTAATGGACTAAATAATCCATGTAAAAGGGCAAGCTTAATAAGATACATTAATTTACATAAGGCCAACTTAGTATTCCTTCGAGAAACACATCTCCTGAAAAAAGATATTGATAAATTAGCCACAAATAAATATACAGTATTAGTTAGTTCAGAGCACACTCAGAAAAAAAGAGGAGTGGCTATTTTATGGAATAAAAGTATGCCCATTCCTAAAACTATTAAGTCTTATGAAGATGATAAAGGAATGTTTTGTATGGTTACAATACAAATTAATGGAAAGACATATACATTAATCAATGAATATTGGATACCAGGAATTGGTATTAATACAGTGAAATACCATCTTAATAAGATCATATCATTCTCTATAGGAGATATTATTTTAGCATGTAACTTTAATTGTATCCTACATGAAAAAGATACTACTACTATAGGGAAAAGGAAAATTACATCTAATGCAAAACATTTAAAGGATTTTGTTAATTCTTATCATTTAAATGATATTAATAATCAGATAGACTCACAATCATTACCATACATCTTTTTTTCTAACAGATATAAAACTTATTCAAAAATAGATAGAGTCTTTATTTCTAACCAGATGGTAACAGAATTAATTAACTCTAAAATCATTTTGTGTCCTATATCAGATCATAATTCAATTGTCTTTGAGTTCATGATAAAAAAGTACTTACAATGTTCAGATTAAAAGGATACCAGCATACTTAACTCAATTAAATGACTATAAAGATTATATACTTTCAGAAGTGCAACATTTTTTAGAAATAAATAATACTCCTGAAGTCTCCATTGTTTATGTTTGGGATGCTTTAAAATCATATCTATATGGACAAAGTATCAGATGGTATAATAATAAAAGGAAATCTTGGGATAAGGAATTATTAGATATTAAAAGTAAACTAGACTCATAAGCATAATAATAAAGAAAATATTATGGACAAAAAAGTCATTGAAGAAATAAACAAACTAAATGAGAAATACAAAGAAATTTTAACTCATGAAGTTAAAATAACTTTAGAGAAATACAAGTTTTTGTCTTACTCAATAAGTCCCAAATACTTACATAGACTTAAAAAATAAAACAAAAAGGTTGAATAAGCAAAATCATATCAAAGAAATTTTCTCTCTAAGGAAAAAGAAGAATGTTTCTAGTTTACCAGAAATATTAGATGAATTTAGAAATCACTTTCACAAAATTAATCATAATAACATTAACATGGAACCTAAAGATAAAATAAAGGAATTTATAACTACAAACATGAATAAAAAACTTAATAAACAACAGAATAAACTATTGGATAAAAGTATTTCATATACAGAGGTTGTTACACAAATAAACAAGCTTAAGTCAAACAAAGGTAATGATGGTATTATACCAGAGATATATAAAATTCTTTCTAAAAGTACATACTCATTAATACATAAGGTTTTTATTTTGGCCCAAAATGAGCTAATAACTCCCCCATCTTGGCAATACACATTTATTTCGCCAATTTTAAAACCCAATAAAGATCCAACCAGATGCACTTCATATCGACCCATTTCATTACTTAATGTTGATTATAAAATGTTTGAGTATTTTTGCTGACAGATTGAAGACAATCATCCCAGGCATTATAGATATGGATCAGACAGGCTTCATTGTAAATAGAAACACTTTTGATAATATAAGGAGAACTCTAACATTAATTGATTTTGCAAATAGGAGAAAGAAAGATTTAACACTTATCAGTCTCGACATAAGTTCAGCATTTGATTCAGTAAGTTGGGACTACTTGTTTATCTTACTGAAGTGCACAAACTTTTCAGATGCATTTGTAAATCTGATTGAACATTTATATAAAGGAGCATTGGCTGACATTAAGATAGGAACATATGTCTCACAAAAAATGCCCATTTTAAAAGGTACAAAACAAGGGTGTCCACTCTCTCCATTATTATTTACTTTAATAATGGAGCCTTGGGCTAATCTGATCAGAAACAATACTGATATAGAGGGATTTGAAATAGATGAAAATACAACATCTAAAATTCAACTTTTTGCAGATGATGTTTTAATTACATCAGCAGGATCTAATTCTTCTATGCAGTCCCTATTTGATAAAATGATGAATTTTAAAAATATTTCTGGTTTAATATTCAATGAAGAAAAACTAAAATACTACCTATATATACACGAAAAAATGTTCTCATTAGTGATTTTAGTAAATATATTCCCAATTCAGGTCAGATAACTTATCTAGGTATAATATTAACTAAAGATATCAAATCTATTATACATAATAATTATAATACCTGTTTTCTTAATATACAAAATCTTTTCAATACCTGGAATAATATGTTTTTTACTATGGAAGAGAGACTTACAATTATTAAAATGATAATATTTCCCAAGATATTATACTTAATACAATCAATAATACTCCCACCTACAAAAATAATTATCAAGAAATTGAATACACTAATGTTAAATTTCCTATGGGCACCTAATAGACCTAGGATTGCATTAAAGAAACATACTAATAGCTGGCCTCAAGGGGGCATTTCTTTTCCAGACTTTAATTTATATACTATCTCTTCTATTATAAAAGTTATTACTTTGTTAATAGATCAGTCATATGTTGCAAAATGGAAAGATTACTGGGAACTAATTAGTATTCACTTCATGAAAATCTCTTTAACACATAAAAATATGATTGTAAATAACTCCATGCTATGGTTACTAAAAGAATTTTGTACATCACCTATTACACCAAAATATATAGTTAGTTATTCATTAAACATTATTATTAGTTATTGTAATTTTATATTCATGCATCCTAAGTATAAGGAATGGAATTTTATTATATTTCCTATAATGTATACACGAGGTATGCTTTTGTCATCCACTTCTGAAAGAACTCATTTAGTCACAGAAAATGATCTAAAGTACTGGTATCAGTTGCTATCTGATAATAAAGTTAAAAATGTAGACTTCTTAAAACAAGAATTTGATCTGAGAGAAACTTGTTGGTTAGAAGTTCAGACCTTTAGACAACATCTCATTAATAAAATTGATTTAATGTCTATAACAGTTAAATAATCTATTCCAACACTGATTGATTACTTGATATTAAATTTACAACATAAAGTTTCTGATAAAGGTAAGCTTTCATACATACATAAAATTATTAGAGAAGAAACTTATTACAATGTAGATACCTATTGGAACTATTTCACTTCAATTAATGGTGAATTACCAAATCAACAAGATAAACAATATATATTGGCATCTGCCTATAAAACTACTTCTTCCATTATCTGGAGACTTTTTACTTGGAAATTTTTACATAGATCCTTTTATACACCTTTGATGATGAATAAAATAAATAATAAAGACAATCTATGTAAAAGATGTAATGTAGAAATTAATGCTGATTGGGCACATATGTTTTATGACTGTATAAAATTGAAAGAATATTGGAAGTCAATCAATGATTTTTTGCAGGCTCTTTTTACAGATAATTTCATTATTTCTAAATCTCTTATATTATTCAACACTCCTGTACCTCAAAGTGTTAAAAAGATTAAGCTTCCCTTGTTATGGTCTATTCTAGCAGTGGCTAGAAAAATAATAACCAGAAATTGGATTTCAGATACACCTCCTTCGTTTAATGAATTTAAAAATGTTATGACTGTAGTGTGCCATATGGAATTGATGACAATAAAATCAAGAACTACTAGAAAAACATCTTACTATATTATATGGGATACTTTACAAAATTTGTTAAAAAAATCTTAACTTCAATAGCATGGTATTTTAGTTTAATTAATTGATTTGATTGTAGTGGATGTCTTTGTAAATACTTTGGTTATTTTATTGAATGTTATAACCATTTCTATTTTAATTACTTGTATAAAATTGTTATGATATTTATTTTGTATGTTAAAAACAATAAACTTGTTTTAAAAGGAAGAACAGTGTACTGTTTATTTTTTAAAGATATCCAGTGCACTTTTTCTAAGGGCTAAAAGTTAAAGGTAAAAGCTGTTTTTCATATCTGAGAGGGGAAGAGAGACAAGAAAAGAACAGATAGCAATTAATGTAAGTGGGAGCACAGGCTGTAGCCCTTTAGCATGGGTAACCTTTATTTTAGGTTAGATAATGCCTGTAGGTGCTACTGTCAGTTTGGGGCAACTGTTCCCTTCTGGAGGGTTAAACTTCATGTTTTGAAGATGTGCATAGTTTTATCTTTTTGTTCTAATTTAATAGGGAATGGTGCTGTTTTGTATTTAGTTTTTTTTTTATTTGAGGGTTTTCATTAAAACAAAAAGTCTTCAAAAATGTGGCATAGGTTCAAATGGCGATGAAAAGACACAACTGTACAAAAGACCAGCCTGACAAACTTAGTACATGCACATAACACAAAAGCTGGAAATATACCTTCAAAAAAACTATCACATATAATAAGTGGAAACAGTAGCTTTTTATCATGATGGTTATCCTGGAATGCATTTGGTCTTACAGGTGTAGAGGAAAAGGAAAGAGTAGTGAATTATATTAAGAAATGCAGAGTACAAATAACAATGCTGCAAAAGACACATTTGGAAAGAAATGAGAATGTGAATTTGACAGAGAGGATTTCAGAATGGATATTCAGCAGAATATCAGGAACAGAGGAGAAGGAGAGTAATCATACTAATTGCTAGATGGATTCCAATAGTGTTAGATGAGGGGGAAAAAAACAAGAAGTGTAGATCTGTGGTAGTAAGGGGGTGTTGGCAAGGGAGGAGGATTATAGTGGCATGTATTTATATTCCACTGAAGAGTGCTATTATGGAGCTTAAGAAGATCTTGGGAGAAATAATCAGCTTTCAAAAGGGAATATTATTTATATGTGAGGAATGGAATTCAATTCATAATTGTGAAGATGTAACAGGAGAACCTAGACAGGGCAATATAACAAAAGATGGTATATTTTTGAAGAAATTTATGAAAATACTTGCTATGGAAGATGTGAATTCATTAGTAAGAACTCAGACAGAATTTACATATTATTCCAAAAGGTACAATAAGTGGGCTAGACTAGATAGAAGTTATATTTCATACAAACATGTGCATTTAATTGAAAGCTTTGACACACTTTCAAAAACTATTGCACACCAATAAAAAGTAAGATATAAATGCAGGGTAATGAAGTAAAAGTAAGACACTGGCACTTTCCCACCTACCTGTTAAAAGAGAGGAAATTAAGGAATGGGTAGCGAAAATTATTCAAGAGTTATTAGGAAAGATAGAAATATCTTCACAAGTTATAGCTAATAACTGGGATAAAACGAAAATGGGATTTAAAATCGGATTGAAATAAAAGAGAAAGAGATATGGTTAAGAAGTAATAGAAATTACTTGGGCTGACAGAGGTTAAAGTGTTGCAGAATAAGGAGAATCTCACAGAACATGAGGAAGAGCATATGCAGAGTGTTAAAGAGAAAATAAGGGAGTATCTGGATAATATGCATGAGTTTATAAAGACTGCTGTTAAGCAATTGTTTTTGATAACAACTCCAGAGCACAAGAAAATGTATCACTACAACTTAGGCAACAGAAAGTTGAAAGGGATGTCACTGTAATGTAGGGAACCTGTAACCAGAGAAATAACCAGAGATCCTGTAGAGGGTTTAGAGATATTCATAAATTTTATGTACCCACACATGAATTGGTTCAGCAATACCCATATTTATTGGGACGTGATAAGATGAAGTATTTAAGAGTATTTATTAAAAAGGCTTCTGTTATGGCAGCTAAGAATATGTGGGAAGAGAATAAACAAAATATAATACAAAGGTTGAGAAACTAGAAACTCTTATTTATGGGTATGTACAGTAAAATACAAGCAGTGAAAATGTTTTTAGTTCCATTAGTCTCGTGTACAGGGTCTTGTGTACAGGTCAGGCATACTTTTATCAACCCAACGAAACATTCTGAACAATAATTAAAGAATTTATGGAATTTGTATGGTAGAGAAAGAAAGCTAAAGTTAAGTGGGATAAGTTGATCCATCCAATAGAACATATACATAACACAAGCAGAAGGTTATAATTCAAAGTGGAAAGGTATGTTGCTGAAGCAGGGTAAAGTTCAAGAAGGAGAGAAAGTGAGTGGGA
Organism: Protopterus annectens; assembly: GCF_019279795.1. Classification (NCBI taxonomy): domain Eukaryota; kingdom Metazoa; phylum Chordata; order Ceratodontiformes; family Protopteridae; genus Protopterus; species Protopterus annectens. Next base: position 322,235,792 of record NC_056731.1, read on the forward strand.
TTTTGGCTGCAGATCCTTAAGGAGATTAAAAACCATAGAGAGCATTATATTCATAAAGTAGCAGAATGTATTCTAAGAGCTAAGCCAATATGAAAGTGGAGAAAGGAGAGCTTGCTAATATGGATGACTGCAAGTAGGGATACAGAAAATAAGTAACAGTGAGCTAGAATTTACTGCAGAAACTAGACAAAGGAACCAACATATTGGGGGTAAATAACTTGAGCAGGAAAGGTAATAGAGTGGGATGAGGCCAAGAATGCATTTAGATTGCAGGCTACAGACTATCTTCCCTACTAGGGCTTGATCTCAGCGTACTGGCAAAGAGAAAGGGATAGGAGAATTTTAAGTGAAAAACCTACTCAGAGAGTTTTTAGTTGAATCTAGAAGAGAAACAGCTGTTAAAAAGGGATAATTAATAGGGAGAATAAAATATTGAATGATAACTACAAGAGTCAATCACAAGAGGTTAGAAGAGATTGAAAAAGAGACTGGAAAAGGGATTTACAAGAAAACAATAGGGAATACCTATATATGGCTCCCAAGTGTGCAACCAAATGCAGAAGGTTTAGGATCTTTGTTTAGAAGTGTTTGCATATGCATACTCCCAAGCAGACTTCAAAGAATTTTTCCTCAGATAAACAGCAAATGTTGGAGGTATGATGGAGAAAAAAAGAGATAGCTGGGACTGTATGTTTTGGAAGTGTAATGAGTTAGCAGATTTTAAAATTTCTCTGCAGAATACTCTGTCAGAAATGTTGTTGGCTGTAAGTAAGGAAATGTTTATTTTTCTGCTGGGATACAGGAGCTGAATTGCCTAGATATAGTAAGGACTTATTAAGTTTAATTCTATTGGCTGGCAAAAAAAACAATTAGTAGAAAATAGAAATCAAATTCTATACCAACTGAATATTATAAAATAGTTAAACGAACTAGAAGATGGGTCTTTTAAAAGAGAAGGAGCAAATTACATAGAAGTAAATGGAAACTGTGAGTAATACATGCATAATAATGTTCAGGAGGTGGAGGAGATAGGTTTAAGGGGAGGCAGGACCAAGCAATTATTTGTAATGTTGGACTGATTTAGCAAAGAAGATGTGGGTGATGTATATTGTATTTAAATGGAAAAATGTTAAAATGGTTTGTTTACTTTTCTGCTTTGTGTTAATGTATGTTTGCCTATGTCTTATGTGATAACAGTATTTAAAAAAAAATGCAATTATTAAAATCAATTATTTTTGTTTATATTGTGGCACCATCGTTGGAGAAGGTAGAATGTTGCTCAATGCTAGGCTCATAGCAGCCTGGGACATGCAGTACAGTAGCTCCATCATGTATCTCTTCATATAGTCCAGGAGGTACGTCTGATGTAATTTACTCCCATCTGTATTATGCCTGAGTCATACTGGTACTTGTGGTTCAATGACCTGAGTGCTCGTGTGATGTGGGGGATTCTGGCCCCTGATACGCAGCTAACTGTAATTCTCTCCTTGCTCAGCCTGGTGCATGCGACATTGGTGTGCCTCACAGTAGAGTGTCCTATGACCAAAATGTTGGATTGTGTAGTGATATGCCTTATGGAGTTAGGAGAAGAGATATTGTGAACTAAAGTTGTGCGTGGCATGGTAACTGTTGCCTTGACAGTGTGTTTTTAAGGTTGCTGAGGGTACTTATTGTAATTACTGAATCTATGAGGCCTTTGAGGTTTTGATTTGAGTTGATTACTTTTAAGAGCCTCAGCATGTCTGGGTCTGTTTGTCCTGTAGTGTGTGTGGCAGATATTGTATAGTGTTGTGTGTTTCTGAAGCTGTTAGGTGTTTGTACTTGCTGTATGTGAGATACTTGCCTCCAGAGACTATGTTTAAGTGTATCTCTCACATACTGTACAGATTGTTTGAGAATTATAGAGGTTGTCAGAAAACATGAGGCTACTTTCACATTGTCTTAGGCTATCCATTTCTACCAAGCTAGCAAAAGAGACCGCAGGATAGTGTAGATCCATGACGTTCCAGGTGTAAATATAGCGAGTCACAAGAGGAGTGATACCAGAGGAATCTGTTCCTCTTTGTGTAACCACGCTGAGCAGGAACTGATTTGCAAGGGTGCTAGTTGAGTAAGAAGTACAACCTTAACCTTAGTCTAATCTCACAGAGAAATGGTTTCTTCACAAAACCAGTGCCCTTCTGATCCTTCACTCAACAAGAGCACAGCAATAGCATTAATCCCAACCTGGCCTCTAAGAAGAAATATTCAGGCATGCATCAAGGTATTTGACAGCCATAACTTCACTCCCGTGCTACTGTTTGCATTCACAGATGCTATGGCCTTCATACCTTCTACCAGCATGTGCACGTTCCTGCATATGAGCTGTGAAGGCTACCACATGAGTGTGGTTTGGCAGAGCAAAGTACATTTCCCTGGCCATAGTGCTGCCTGCTGTACACATTTTGTCAGTGAGTAGTATCACAGAGATGGCCTGGACCACATTTCTGCCCTTGGATTGGTGAGCTAATACCTGCCATTCACTCCTCCCAAATGTCATTAGCTGTCCCAGTACCAGAGTAACACCTGTCTTAACCTGTGTAAGTGTGATATGTGACTTAGACAAGGTTAAAAAAATAAGTAACTTAAAGTGACAACCTCAGCTTTAGTTTTAATATGTCAACAATCACACAGTATTTATGGTGCAACATATACAGTAAGTAGATGTATTAGCTGTACTGTGCTATTTTGATCATGCTCCACTGATCTTTAGTTAACCAATTAGTGAGTGTTTAGAGATATGACTCCTCACAGGTGTTACAACTAGAGCAAGTTCAGAAATACTATATTAACTTCTGCCATCTGTGTGGGATTTAACTGTATTCAAACAGATAAATGTCAATTCATTCTTATTAATTTTCATATCACATTGTAAGCAGGGTCCCTGATTTGGGATATTTCTGCACATGATGAGGTCATGGTGGCTAAGCTGTCCCTTACTGACAGTCACCATTTACCATCAGATCTGCTGACTTACTTTTGAAGGTGAACAGTATCAGAACAAATAAACATAACTTTCTGCTGTGAAAATAACAGAACCGATTCTGAGTACAAGCTAGACTGTATGCTGATTATTTTATTATTTAAATCATCTCTGTATACATTTTGGGGATAAATTTCTTAGATAAGTGCGTGAAAAGCTAAAGCCTTTAGCTATATCTTTGCATCTTTGAACGTGTAAACATGGCAGCTCAAGATTCCAATGAAAATTTGCTTATAATTTTGATGTTCTTCATTGTGTTAGGTACAGATGACTCAGAACCAGAAATTCAAGCTGAATATGGAAAGTGGA